>NW_011505927.1:0-2776 GCF_000495115.2 Populus euphratica
TATATCATCATTTTGCATTTGAAGTATCAATAACTCCTTAAATAAAGCATGTTTTATAATAACAAGTCTGATACTATAAGATACCTTTAGTTTATGGTAAATGTTCATCTTAAATACAGGCCTATCATATAAATCAAATGATTGATTGATGAGTTTAACTACTGAAATTGAGAAAACAAAGAAAGGGCTAAGTTTAAAAAAAAAGATATTGGTTTAGTCCAAACTGGAACACTGTTCAGTCACTAAGTCATATCTAGAGCTATAGAACTTGAATTTAAGTCTGTTATATATGGATGGAAATTTAAGATATAGGATTAAAACTTTCATGGCAATCTAAGATTCAAAAAGGTCGTTTTCAAGTCCAAATCTTAGAAACAATGGAGAAGTCAGAATCTATCCTGTAGCCTAGACAATATTTAATGTTCAGCCTATATCTCAAGTTCTATAAGTCCAAATGACTTCAATTTTTTTTTGTTGGAAAGCTAAGATAATTTTCTGGAACATTACTCAAGTTTGTCTGAATTTTGATGTTAGCAATAATGTTTTGTTCAAACAAGAAGATAAAGATTGTCATCAAGTTAAGATGTGGCCACCCACTCAATAATTAGTCAACAAATCAATAATTCCTAATTTTAGTCTATAAAAGGAGGCATTTTCCATGTATTTAGGCATTTTGATTTTCAGATCAAAATCATGCTTTTTATTTCTCTCTTTATATTTTTTTATTGCTTATGTTTTGCTTTCATTAATATCAAGTTTATTTATGCCTTTCATTTCCTTTTATTTACTTAGTTAACTTATATCTTATTTATATTTATATTTTATTTATTTATTTTTCTCTTTTTCATTATGTTTAGCTAAGTTTATTATGTCAATGTGAAAAGGTTTCATTAATGGTGTTAGAATAGGTATAATACAAACTCAATATAAACTTCAATATTTATATCTAAGGAAGTTTGTTATTAACATGTCTTATCTTTTTATTTTACTAATTCTTAATACCTTACTTGTTAAATGGTTAATCTAGATTTGTGTTGTATAACACTTGGTATAATAATTACTTGACACTTTCATAACCAACTGTATGGTATAACCTATACATATGCTATGGAAAGAACTTGATTTGTTGCTAATATAAGTTAGTATCATGAATTCCTGACAGTATTTAAAAGTTCGGTGTTACTTAAATAAGATAATTAATATGACCATTTCAAAAATTTATAATGAACTATTAACATTCCTGTGGTTCGATTCCGGTCTTGCCAGGTTATTTATTATTTCGATACTCCTGCACTTGGTAGAAGACATCAATCTTTTGATCATGTAATTTCACCATGTCAAACGAAGACAAATAAAAATATTCAAATGAAAATGTTAAAGTCTGTCATGTTGAACAAGGACTAATGATGATAATAAAGTCTATCGTGTCAAATATAAACTAATGCTAATGGTAAAGTCTATCGATTAGGAAGGAGATCAATGAAAGCGGTAAGGTTTGTATCTGAGCAAAGACCAATATAGTGACATAATACTATAGTTAAAAGGCTAAATGTAACTATGGATATTAATTTTAATGTATGGGTTGATAAGAAGCAGAATGAGATTTAATGTGAGGAGAAAAGGGTAAATTTGCATTTACATTAATTTGAAAGATTTAATTGAAATGGCTTATGTTTATGCATTACAAAACATACATGTTGTCTCATGTGTTATTAATACAAAAACTATGTATTTAACATATTATCATTATATATTTATATGTGTTGCACCTTCTTCATATACAACAAAACATAGGTGATCTAGTATTATTGTTGGGTGAGAATGTGTGTGTATTGTAATTAGATGGACATGGAACAATATATTATGACAAAAAAGTTAAAAGATTGATGAAAGAAATTAGTTGTTGAACAAGCGTTAGTTTGATTAGAAAGTGGTTTTTTGGAAAGTACTTTTCAATTCTTCTTATATTTGTTTATCATTGGGAAAATTGGTAATAGAAAAATTGGTCAATGAAAAACACTTTTTAGTTAAAAAAAAATTTGGCTTGATTTCAGGGATAGTGTTTCTTTTTATTTTGGGCGCAAAACACTTTTCAGAGTTGTAAAAAATTTAGAGATATCATATTATTTGTCAATTATATCAAATTTGGTCATAAAACTTTTGATTGATATATATTTTATTTGAATCTATTTTTTTTTATTTTATACCCTATAATTTGATTTAATTTGATTTTTATATTAACTTTGGTCTTCATTTTTATGATTTTTATTTGCTTTTCTCTTATTATTTTTGTAATTGAAATTTTTTATCTATCAAATTTGATCCTTATTCTTTTGATTGTTACTCTTTTTTTAAAAAAAAATCATTTATGAAATTATAATTATTATTATTTTAATTTCATCATCTTTCAATTTTTTATTTGTTAGATTTGATCTTCATTATTTTGATTATTATTTATTTTTTGAGATAATTTATGAAATTAGATTTTTTTTCTCAATTTCATTATCATTCAACTTTTTAATTTGTAAGATTTGTTCCTTATTATCTTAATAAACTTGAAAAAATAAAATATTAATATGCTATTTTTCAGCTCATTTTTCATAACATGACCAAATACTGGAAAATATTTTTCAATTTATTTTTCATGATACTATCAAATATCAAAAAATAATTTACTTTTTAAAAATTTATTTTTTTAAAAAAAACTATTTAAAAAAATTATATCCTAACTAATAGAATAAATTGGGATATGCTTGAGGCTACCATGCAAAAACCT
>NW_011505909.1:1152-2795 GCF_000495115.2 Populus euphratica
AACAATTATAAACAACAATAACAACAACAACAATAGTAATACTAATACTAATACTAATAATAATAATAATAATAATAATAAAGAAAAAGAAGAAGAAGAAGAAGATGATGAGAACTTTGAGATGGAATATTAACGTAACGATTAAACAATGATAATAACAAATGTCAAGGTTAGAGGTTCCACTAATGGTATGTCAAACAATTATAGTATAAACTCTTATTAGTCAATTTGAAACCACACACAAAGGAGGTTCCAATCAGATTATAGATTGTTAACATGATTACATTAGTCATCTTATTCAATTAATGCTAATACTTGTAAATCTCGTCAAGCATTCATGATTATAACTTATGTTAACAACAAATCAAGTTCCTTTCATAACTTAGGTGTCGGTTATAAAATACAATATGGGCTATGAAAGTGCCAAGCATTTGTTGTACCAAGTGTTATACAACATAAATCAAGATTAGTCATTTAACAAGCAAAGTATTAATGAGTGAACCAGATAACAAATACAAAACATGTTAGTATCAAACATTAAAGTCCATATTAAGTTTACACTATACTTATTCTTACACCATTAGTGTAGCCTTTTTACCTTGACATAATAAACTTAGCTAGACATAATGAAATAAAGAAAAATAAATAAATAAAATAAAAACATAAATAAGATAAAAGTTAACTAAGAAAATGAAAGGCATAAACTTGATATTAATGAAAGCAAAGCATAAGCAATACAAATAATACAAAGAGAGAAAGGAAGAGCATGATCTTGATCTGGAAACCAAGATGCCTAAATGCATGGCAAATGCCTCCTTTTATAGGCCAAAATTAGGAACTATTGATTTGATGACTAATTGATGAGTGGGTGGCCAACTCTTGACTTGGTGACAATCCTTATCTTCTCTTGTCTGCCCAAAACGTCATTGATAATGTCAAAATTGGAGCCACTCAAAAACATAAAAGTTGTATACAATTGTCTCAAATTTCTTGTGTAAAACATTTAGCTCATTTGGACTTCTACAACTCCAGATATGACCAAAATACTGAACAATGCTCAGGCTGGAGGACAAATTCGGGCTTCTTTGTTGTTGCTACAATTTGTACTTGAAAATGGCCTTTTTAGATCTTGGGATTTATATGAAAGTTGTAGGCCTATGTCTTACCTTTCCATCCATATAAATTAGACCTAAATCTGAGATCTATAGCTCCAGATATGACCCAATTACCAAACAGTGTTTCGGTTTGGATTGCACCGACATCTCTTTTCTAATTTTGGTCATCTTTATGCCCTTGCAATTTAAGTTTTTAAATTCATCAATCAATCCTTTCATTTATGTCATAGGCCTGCATTTAAAATTAACATTTACCACAAATTAAAGGTATCTTATATTATTAGATATATTATTATAAAACATGTTTTAGTTAAGGAGTTATTGATACTTTAAGAGCAAAATGATGATATAAAACCTTGATAAAAATGCACTTTTAAGTACTAATCAACACACTATTAGTGGATCCTTTAACCTTGATATTTGTTATTATCATTGTCTAATCCTTACATTGATCTTTCATCTCAAAGTTCTCATCAACTTCTTCTTTTTCTTTATTATTATTATTACTACTACTATTACTGCTACTAC
>NW_011505911.1:0-2793 GCF_000495115.2 Populus euphratica
TCAAATGAAAACTAATGAGAGATGAAATTTAGGTCTTCTACAATTACCCGCTGATCGAGAAGCTTAGACTCACCATGAAAACGGGTTGATTGGTCTAAGGAAAATGCTTGAGATTACTGTGTGGATATTTTTCAAACCATATTTCAATGGATAATTTTTAATCTAAATGCAGTCATTTGCTTCTTCTTTTTTTATGATTTTAAATAATTAATTTACTTATATGAACACAAGATTCCCGTCTTGATCGGTTTCTATAATTATACTAATTAAGCTGCGTTAATCATCCATTGATTCAATTTTTTAAACATCCATTACTCAATTAATTATTCCAATTAAGTCTTTCGGTTCTTTCATGTCACATAGTCAAAAAGGAGGTACGCTGGAATGTCCAAGAAAATATTAATTTTGTAGTGTAAAGTGTTCTAACTAAAGAGAGAATATTCTTTAAACAAAAAAATAAAAATTGAAATCTGATAATTATTAAGTAATAATTATATTATTAGGAGCAGCATTATTCGTGCTGACAATGTTTGGAGACTTTGATCGGTCCATATTATCTTCTGTTTTAATCTATCTGATATATAAAAACAAAAATAAAAACAATTCCAAAGTAATTATTTTATTATTTTATAGAAACAAGAATGAATCGTCGTCGTCTCCCTAACAAAGCCAACTTAACACAAAATAATTCTAGCATAATGTTTTTATGATAAAAAAAAAACTAAGTAAACGTACCAATAATTCAATTAAAAACACATTGTTCACTTTAAAACTAAAAAAAGTTAGAAGTATTTATTCTTCACATGTTCATATATTTAGATCATAGAATAGGAATCTCGATGACTAATAAAGAAGCATTCTCTCTTGATCATTGTAGTAACTTTCTTGAAACTTTTATCATAATAAGATTTAGTTATGGTAATGATTTAGATAATAAAAAATAAGAAAAGCTAAATAATGATTTTTAGACACTTGTAAATATCCATTTATATTTGAAAATGTTAAACAGGATACTCTTTTAAATTTATGATGTAATTAGATTAAAAAAATTGAAATTCTGAATTGTTTAATTATTATAATATTTAGTTGTCAATATATAAGCTTTTAACAAATGTTGAAGGTTATTTTTAAATGTAAACTAGATCACAAACAAATTTCATATAAACACACGTGCACATTATCCATCGCTAGAAGATATTTGAGAATAATATTTTTATGAGTATTTTTTTAAACAACAACTATAAACTCATTAAATACCGAGTTGATCCACTCAAAGCCCCAGCTGAATAAAAAAATTTATGATGATGTTGCTAGAATTTTTTTTTCATGTGTATACATATATTCTAAGCAATGTTTTTTTAAATGTAAGAAAAAAGGCAGTTGAGGGAACTCGTTGATGACCTCAAAACTTTCTAATTTGATTTTTTATCTAACCCAAGTTTGCAATTAAATGATGTAAACATTACCATGACGTGATCCAAATAATTTGATAGGTCTAAAAAAAACCTTAACAACTAGTAAAAAAGTGCAATGATTTTAAAAAATTAAAAAATTAATTTTAAAATATTGAGACGATAATATTTTAAATCACCCTAATCAACCTAGGTTAGCTTTTAAATTCACGACTGAGACTTGGACACCACCACAATGTGTTAAACTTGTTGACAAGTTGTCTCTTTCTTTCCTCTTCTCTCTTTCGTTTGAGCAATATGAAATTTATAATTAAATGAAAGAGTTATTATAAAATCAGGAATTAAATTGAAAGAGGAGGGCTTGTACTTAAGAGAGATGAATTTTGAACTTAATTGAAGAGTTATTATAGAATAAGAGACTAAATTGAGAGAAAAAGAGAAAAACATATCTTGCGCATGTAATACAAGTGCCAATGTGTGAGAGTTATCACAATATGACTCAATCAATTTAGCAGCTTTAAAAGCAACCTAGACGCTTGGTTAAAATATTGGTTAACTTGAAAAAATTTAGGATGACATCTATTTTGTTTTATAATATTGAGATGATGATATATTAGATCACTCCAATCAACCTAAGTTAACCATTAAATTCATAATTTAGATCATAGATATGACCATAATGCACTATTATAGTTAGCTAACTGTCTCTTTCAACCATTGAATTCATGACTCGAGTCATGGATACGACAATAATGCATTAACCTAGCTCACCAATTATCCCTTTCTTTTCTTTTCCCTTCTTCTCTTTTTGTTTGGATATTCATTAAGTTTGAGTGAGATAAAATTTGAGACTAAATTTAAAAGTTATTAAAGAATTAGAAACTAAATTAAAAGAATAGGGCTGAAGCACAAGTGAGATAAACTTGAGATTAATTTGAAGAGTTATCATAGAATTATAAACTAAATTAAACAAAGAGGGAAAAATGTATTTGGTATTTGTAATACATGTGCTAGCATGTTAGAGGAGTTGCCACAGAGACATATGCGACCTTCTTCGAGTTCTTGATGGTTTTTTTTTTGTGCATTTGGAATTATTTTGACATAGGTTTCCTTCCAAAGGGCGCATGGAGGTTTTAGAGCTTAGCTAGAAGGAAAAAAAACTATAATAAAAAATCAAATAAATTAAATTTTATGATAGGTAATGATAAAAAAAATTAAATTTTGATTATTCTAATTACAAAAAGGAATAATTTGTACTCTTAGCTATATTTTCTAGATGTAAACATAAAACTGATATATAATATCAATTTGTTATGAAAAACATAATTAGAAATATTTTGATCTATTTAAATAATAAAAAGAGATTATGGAGTGAAAATAA
>NW_011505912.1:0-2792 GCF_000495115.2 Populus euphratica
TTTTCATAACCCAACCGTATGGTATAAGTAACACCTATGCTATGAAAGGAACTTGATTTGTTGTTAAATTAAGTTATAATCATGAATACCTGATAACATTTACAAGTATTATCATTATTTGAATAAGATAACTAATGTAATCATGTTAACAAAGTCACTTTTTATTTATATCAGGGTCAATAATTATGAGAGTCAATACATTATTTTTTGTCTTTATATTCATTCCACCTATTCCTACATGTTGAGTTGTGGATGGACAAATCTAGGCTTATTGACTTTTGAGGAGGCTTAGGTATGAACTTTTTACTTAGTGATCAAGTCAAATTATAATTTTCAAGTAAGGCTTAAACTTAGTATTTTTTAGTTTGGAAGCTCCATAGTATAACAATAATTATTTTTTTAAAATGTAAAAATATATAAGTGTAGCTAAAAAAGAAACCCCAAGCATGATTACCTATCTCTCTTTCATTGTATCTTTTTTTTCTATTGAATATCATGTTATTTAAACGTTATAAAGCTTATATTGCACAAACTTTATGATTTTTAAAAGTTTCCATAAAAACCAATTTCACAAAGAATATAGTTTTTACATTAATATGAAAAAACATTATGTGAGGTTTGATAGGCATTTAAAGTTGTTGATAGGCTAATTTATGCATAAAAGTTGTAAAAGCTTCAATTCCACAAACATTATGATTTTTGCACCGGTACGCAAAAACACATTATAAGACCTTGAAATGCCTAAAATTACTCAATAGGCTAGCTAAAGTACAAAAGCTATGAAAATACAAATTCCATGAGGCATAGAAAGGTACATAAATTTGCCTGCTGGGCTAGTTAACATAAAAATTGCAAAAACATCAATCTCATAAAAAATATATTTTTTTATACTTGTATGCAAAAACATATCGGGAGGCTCTAATAAGTGTTTAAAATTTCCCATTAGATTGGTTAATGTATAAAATTTATAAATGCCCTAATTACACAAATGTTATAACTTTCATGCCAGTATGCAATATATTTTGTAAGCCCCAATAAGTTTGTTGTTGATAGGTTAGTCAAGGCAGAAAAATTACAAAATGCTCGATTATCCAAATCTTATGATTTTCATATTGGTACATAAAACCTGGCCATCAAGCTTTGAAATGTGTCTAAAGTTGACTAGTAGGCTATTTAAGGTGCTAAACTTGCCAAAACATTAATTCCATAAACTTTCTGGTTTTGCAGAGGTATTTAAAATCCTACCATGAGACCTTGAAAAGTTTGTAAAATAGCCTAGTAAGTTATTTAAGGCATAAAAGTTCTTAAAATCCTAATTCCACAAACTATATGGTTTCATATCAATATACCAATACCGACAATAAAGGCTATAAAAGGTGCCTAAAATTGCCTGATAAACTAATTAAGTTTTAAGTGATGGATTTTCCTCCCATTAAAATTATCCAACTATAACATATTTACCTTTATAAATATTTATTTATTAAGCCAAATTTCAAAGCTATTTCCATTAAATCATCGGCAAAAATAAAAATCTCACCTCATCTTCTATTAGCTAAAAACATTGTAAGCCTTGTGAAGCTACTAAGGTAAAACCAAGAAATACTTCACCAAGTTTCAGACATAAAAACAATATACTTGAAATGTTAAAACAAATTATTATACTATCTTTTTTATATATTTTACACCTACTCGTAATCATTCACAAATCTTAGAGTTTTTAGGTCCACTAAAAATAAAAGAATGATATCTATAAGAATATTAGATTTACTTTATTTGTAGTTAA
The DNA here is from genome assembly GCF_000495115.2 of Populus euphratica. Lineage (NCBI taxonomy): Eukaryota > Viridiplantae > Streptophyta > Magnoliopsida > Malpighiales > Salicaceae > Populus > Populus euphratica. The sequence goes on from NW_011505912.1 coordinate 1,784, forward strand.
AAATGGTTCTTCTTAATTAAGAAACCAAAGTTTAAATGCACAACCAACACAAAACTTACAAACTTCATGTGAACAACAAAAATGCAAAAATATGAGCATTTTGTACATGCACACATTATTTATATGTAGATTTATGCATACAACTCATGTAAATCCTCTAAACTATATTAGTATTTGGGATAAAATACAACAATAAGGATGTAAAAATAAAAAATATCTTTTACATATAACCTTAGAACATTATAGACATATTTCTTAAATGTTAAGAAAAGTAAAACAATGCTAAAGTTAGGAAATATCAACACTTTTCAAGTATGTGTCTTTTTTAAGATTCATATAAAGTAATACAAACATTTTAATTCAATCAAATAAGTGATTAATGAACTTGATTATGGTGAGTAACCATATAATATGCTTCTTCTGCTTCAATTGTCTTTTCATATAAGTAAACCTAAAATCAAATCAAAATTGCTTTATAAAAAAAAGGAAAGCGATACTAGAAATTGAATTAAAAGTAACATATTGTTTCATTGCTTTCCATAATGAACTCTTAGCATTTCATTATTTATAGTATTCATTCACTTTTCAAAGCACTTGTTGTCATATGTTTATGACGTCGATGTGATTGTCTTTTCGGGTCAGGATTTTCATGGTGATGTGTAGAATGAATAAGGAATTTTTGTTTCTTATCAAAAAAGGGATTGAAGTTGGCACTTAAGTTTAACTAGTTTTAGAGTCTAGATAAGGAGATTGATTATGTATGGAAAAGACATGTCACCTCTAGTACACTTCACTCGAGGTAAATTGCATTGTTTGTTTGTCTAATATATGGTAATGGTATTTTATAATCATTAATATGTCTAAGATTTAAAACAAGATTCTTTTGGTAAGAAGATTCTTACATTATTAGATTAGAACCTAACCATTATCATATCAAAATATATTTTTTATATTTTTCTTTTAATATAAAAAAATATCTTACATGAAAGTCTACAATTCTTGATATTTT
>NW_011505972.1:0-2702 GCF_000495115.2 Populus euphratica
TGACGATCGTCGGATTATTTGAGGCCACAATCGAACGGCTCTCGCGTTCATGCCGAGGACATATTCAAAATGGATAAACATCGTTCTGGCCCTTCCGGGGATCTGGTCTTGTCTAATATGGACCTCAGCCCTCAGCAGTCAGCTTCCCCTTCCTTGTGATTTGGGCTCTGGCCCATCCATGTTTGATTGATTATGTTATGAAATCGAAGCTGTTGAAATTTATACAACAAATATTTTTGTTCCTGCTAAATTTTTTAAAAAATTATAGACTATGAATATTAAAATTAATATGGTATAAGATTATATTAGAGATAAATCAGGTCAAATTAAGTTAATTCTCACAACTTGCGACTCAAGCCTTCTCTCAAGCTATTTCGAATTAAGTTTTAAAATTACACTAATAATTATTTATATCCGTGTTGAATTTAATTAACTTGGATTAACTCTTTTGTTAAAGTATGTGGCTCATGGGCATATGCTGGAGCGTAGCTAATGGATTAGAAATTAATAATACATCTTGTGTGGCTAGGATTTACTATAAATGCATACTATATAACTTTAATTTTTAAAAATAATAAAATAAAAACTCATTGTTCTTATGAACGTAGATGCATTGTCAAAACCACGCTAAATCTATGTGTTTTCCTTCTTTTCTCTCCCATATAGTATTCATTATTGTTGTTGCAAGTTTTACAACCCCTTTCCATTTATATCTTAGGCTTTGCCTGAGTCGATCCTTAAATTAAAATTTAAAATTATAACAATAATTATTTTATTAGTATGTTGATTTAGATCAACCTAACTTAACCTTTCTAACTCATGATCCAAATCATGCCCCGAGTCAACCTAAGAGTTGGATTTTAAAATTATTACAATAATTATTCTTTTTGATATTGCCTCAAGTCAACCCATATTGACCCTCCTAACTCTTTATATAGTCATTGCCCCTAGGTCAACCTCCTAGTTAAGTTTTAAAGTTGCGATAATAATTATTTTTATACTTGATTAACTTGGGTCAATAGTTAACCTAACTCAAGTCTAGTCCAAGTCGATTCTCAATTCATATTTTAAAATTATAATAATAACTTTTTTTATTCTTATGCTGACTTATATCAATAGTCAACCATGCTTGTAACCTAAGCTTGAGCTTAAGTTAATCATTAATTAGTTTTAAAATTACAATAATAATCACTTGTATCATTATATTGACACGAGTTAATAATCAACCTGACATATAACTTAAATCTTGTCCTGAATTGATTTCTAAATCAAGTTTTAAAACTATAATAATAATTTTTTTATTATTATATTGACTGGGATCAATAGTCAATCAGTCTTGTGACCTAGGCTTGACACTTAGTCAACCTCCTAATCATGTTTTAAAACAATAATAATTATTATTTTTATCTTCATGGTGATCAGGTCAATGGTCAACTTGGCTCGTTACTAAAACCTTGTTCTAAGTTAACTCTTGAGTCAAGTTTTAAAATTATGATAATAAATATTTTTATCATTATATTGACCAAAGTCAATGATCATCCCAACCCATGACCCGAACCCTGTCGCAGACTAATTCCTAATCACATTTTAATTTTATAATAATAATTATTTTTATTTTTATATATATTAATTTATGTCAATGATCAACTTGACTTGTGACTCAGGTCTTGCTTTAAGTCAAGTTTTTAAATTATGATTAAAATTATTTTTATTTTTATATTGACCTAGATTAATGATCAACTCGATTTGCGACTTAAATTTTATCTCGAGTTGATTCTCTAATTGAATTTTAAAAATATAACAATAATAATTTTTAATTTTAATTTAACATAATTATTAACCATATGCAAATATTAAAACAAGATTATCTTATCTCTTTTGGTGAAGCCAAAAAAATCTTTACGATAACAACATTGAACATGACAAAAAATAAGTTTTATATTATCTAAAAATACACCAAACAACTTCACAAAAAAAATTCATATTCATTCTTATCTTTATCCAGCATAAAAAGGCTACATTAATCTTTTATGCCCCTGATTCTTAACTTTGAAACTTATAATTATCAATTGTTTGTGTAGAACTAGTTAATTGATTATATACATGCGAGATGGATGAGAGAATAGAATAAGAATCGCTACACAATCATGAACAAGGAAACACTGAGTTGGAAACCACCATTGATATATTTCCGTCTCTACTCACTGGGCAATCGATTCTGGACCTCAAACGCAAAGTAGAGAACGTGCCACATCCACAAACACACCCAATTTTCATGCTATTATGATTTTTTTTTTCATTTCTCTCATGTTTTAATTAAAATTTCATTCGAAGGAAAAATTAATATATAATTTCATCTTCAAATTACTCAGATTTTACTCGGTTTTAATATTCAAATAAGCACTTCGTTTTTTTCAGCAAAAAAATAAAATAAATAATTTTAAATTAATTCAAGTTTTGTATACACAGAACCGTTAACTTTCCCAGAATTAAACATGCTCCTCCTCCTCCTCCATTTATACGTTGGAGGCTCGTATTCACGTCTTTCAACATGAGACCTAAATTTAACAATCTCTTTCACTTAATTGACTTCTATACAACCACTTGTTTTGTGCTGCGAGTTCGAGTCGTGTTGTTATTGTGATATTTTTTAATTAAATATATATTTTTTAAATTTGATTTTTTTAAAATTATAACTAAAA
>NW_011505913.1:0-905 GCF_000495115.2 Populus euphratica
ATTGCATTCACTTCACCCATGCACTAGCAACAACAACCTGACACCATTGCAACCATATTTTCTTGCTAACTATAAAAACCATCACTATTAATCTTTTTTTTTTCCTTGCAGGTTTTTTCTCTTCAAGCAACTAACACCAACCACCATCTCCTTCATCAACATCACCACCAACCTCATATCACCCTCCTGACACAACCAGCCAGCTACTTTCCCTGCATCAGGTAACTTTTCTTCTTCTTTCTGCCACAATACGAGTCATTGCATGCAGAAAGAAAAATAATTAACATGGTCACTAAGTTAGGCTGATGACCATCTAGGTCTAGGCTGAATCCATTTCAACCTATCCTAGATGACTAAGTCGGATCCAACCTAAAAATAATGAGAGAGAGGATGTTGAGTTGACGATCAGCCCAACTTGATAAAGTCGGGTTGAACTTTTTTCAACTTAGCTCAATATATTTAATAATAATAATAATATATTAAAATATTAAAAAAATGAATTTTTCAAATGGTATTTTAAAAAATATTTATGGTCCCTCATATGTTTTTTCAATAATTTTATATAATATTGAGTAGTAGACTTATAATGTAAAATAAGGATCCCATAATAAAAAATATTTGATTTTCTCTGGAACTTTAAAAAATCCAAAAAAAGTTAAATTTCATTTTAAAAAACATAAAATATATTTTGTTTTCATACATGCAGCAAAATCTTAAAATTTTTTCATCTATGTTTTCAAAATGTAGACTTATAATATAAGATAAGGATTCCATAATAAAAAAATATTTTGTTTTCTCTAAAACTTAAAAAAAATCCAAAAAAAATTAAATTTTCTCATTTTAAAAAACACAAAAAATATATTTTATTTTCATACATATGGCCAAATCCTAATAGATTTATATAT
>NW_011505913.1:1116-2563 GCF_000495115.2 Populus euphratica
ATTGAGATTTTAGAATCATCAAGATTTAACCCAATAAGGTAAAAATTTTCTCATAAACATAGATTTGTCTTAAATCTTAGACAAGACCAATGGATATAAACACGACTTAAAAGAATAATCAAATAAGAGTACAACTTATCTTAGATAGATAGGGTGCACTGAGGATGATACATTTTTCCCTTACTTAACTAGTCTCTCGCAAACCATAGATTTGTTAATAACCATAATATTATGTAACAACTCCTGAACTTTATAATCATAATTTTATGATTATATCTAAAACTCTTTTTTCAATACATGAGACAGATTTGTCATTCGGCTATGCACACACCACGATAACCATTATAATCTTAGAATGACTAATCAAGTCTATGTCTATAATATTTTCTTAAAAGATACTGATATCAATATTCTTAGCCCCTGTACAAATCCAAATATAATTTATTTATCTTTGTTTATTTTAATTTTAAATATAAGATTAGAATACTTACTTGTCTGGCAGGATTGTGATCCTCCAATGTCTTAAGGTTTGGTTGGAGCAATATCCAAAAGAAACACATTTTCAGTTACTTTATACATATATAATATTTCACATGTATAGTCCATATACAGTGAAACCAATACAATTTATTTCTAAGAATATATTTCCATGTTAACCACATGCACGGTTTTATCAATCTGTTCTCTCTTATTAAGAATAAATTTATCGAACCTTCACTTAGGAATCCAAGAGTGTTCCCTCAATTCATACATATCTAACCCATTATAATTATTCATCATTCGCATAATTTAACACAGTAATACATAGGATTAAAAACCAACCCCACCATTTTTTTCTAATGGCCCAAGGCTAAAATATATCTTTAAATAAACTATGGATTCCTTGTTCTTCTTTCTTCAATTGTTTTGTTTCAATTCATCATAATTAGGTATTAACATAATCTTTAACATCATGCATACAAGATAATTTGAAGAAATTATCCCCTTTTAGTGACCCTTAGCATTTTAGTGACCCTTAGCATGAAAAGGAGGGGTGATATTTTTCCTTGATTGTCTTAATTCTATATTTGTTTCATAATTTAAATGTTCTCATTGTCATAATTCTAGGATAAAATTAATAATTCAAGCAACCAATCTCATAAACCCTCATTTTCTTCGTACACCATGCCTTACAACTCAAAAAAATCAATAAAATGTTTTAATTGATCCAAAAGCAAGAGTTGTTACCTATGTGAAGTAATCAAGAGGAAAAAATAAGAGGAAAAGTTTGATTTATTCTCCTCCTTTCCTTCTCTCAATTCATCTCCTTCTCCTAAGCTTTAAATTCCCTCAAATTATATAAACAACCTTTTAATTCTTTAAATAAATTATTTTCACGTCATTTTTGGAAGGATTTTTAAAGAGATTAGAAAAAATCTCCTTTCTTTTTTAGTAATATAGTGGTTGC
>NW_011505913.1:2582-2790 GCF_000495115.2 Populus euphratica
CGTTGGGAAGCCAAAAGGAGCTATTTATATTAATTTCAAAGTACCTATAATTTAATATTTAATATTAAATAAATGAAACAAAAATCTTAATTCAAAAATTTATTATTTAATATTATTTTAGAAGATTTATAACTTCTTAAATAAACCTAAAAACTTGCCTAATTGGACAAGAAAACTAAAAATAAAGCCAAAGCAATAAAAATTCTAA
>NW_011506125.1:0-2528 GCF_000495115.2 Populus euphratica
AATTTATCTGATAAAAGACAACCATATACTGATTAATTAAATATTAATTCTGAATTTATTATCTCAAGACCATGGAAAAAAGCTTTAGAAAAAGATGTCATCATCGAGGATTTTACCATCCACAATTCTTGACAAGAATGCTCCCAAATCATTACTAAAGGCTTCAACCTTGATCTGTGATCTCCATTCGTAGCTTTTATTTGCAATAAGATTAAAAAGAATTCGAGGGATACATATAACTAGCTAGTCCACAGCTTGACTAAGAGTTCTTTTTCCTTTTCAAAGTAGTGCTAGGGACTAGGGAGGATGGTGTGAACTAAATGCACTGGACATTGAAAAGGTGAAGCTTCAGTCAAAGGAAAAGTATCTTGAAACTGGCTCTCCACATGCAAATTGTCAAATGTGTCATCGTCACTAATTAAACTCTTCCTATAAGGATTTATAAGCCATGACATGGACATGAATTGATCGTAGAGTTTTTCTTGCTGCTTGCATTTAATTTGCATCGTTTCATTTAATCTTTTCACAATTCACATTGGCAGATATATATAGTATATATTTCGTTATATGCTTTTACATGGATGTCAAGCATGGATGGAATGCGACAGCGCATCACAGCTAGACCAATATGAGAATATTCGTTCCATGAATTTTCGCACATTGACAGATAATTGAATATCAATGGAAAAGTCTCTGTAAATAATAATTTGATTTGATTAAACATGAAAGGAAAAAAATCTATTCATATTTAGGTGTTTATTCTTTTCATATATATATATATATATATAGTTGTTCTATCTAAACAAGTAAACGCATTCAACTTCTGGTTCCACTAATGAATTTAGAATAAGATGTATTATTGCCACACTTATAAGTATTTAATCAAATAATTTTGTCTAATTTAGTCAACTGAATTATAATCAATATGAACAATTATTAGAAACATCGGTTGAATATTCATGAGAATTAATTAGAAGGGGAATTCGTTTTTATATTCACCACTAGTTAATGATCAAATTGCTCTAAGAGTGAGATTGTTTTTTATATAAACAAAAAAAATCGTAATTGAATCCTTCTTTGTTTATACTTGTGATTATAATTGCTGCGTTTACCATTATTAAAAAGCAGATTCAAGCTCTTTAGTGCAACATGCAGACACGTTATGGAATCTCCATGGCTAATATAGCTAGCAAGACATCATTGATCATACAGCGCACTTCGACCCATGCACTAGCACAAAGCACAAAATTATATATATCTGTTTGTGTGTGCGCGTGAAGTGGATATTATTTTTTAAATAATATATACTGTGATTTGAGTAAGGTTTCATTTACATTTTAACTACTTTGCACCAATTAGTATAGAGTATATATTATTTTTTGTTTAGCTTCTGGTATAGACGTATATTTCACAGTAAAATCATGAAAAAACTTCACATAGAAAATGAGTTTTTCATGGCTTGCTGCAAAACTAAATCCAGGCATAAGTCTGTGTCCAGGAGTTTTTTTAAAAATAAGCCTGCAAAAGTAAACTTTTCAATGCTCAGGTGAGTGGTTATACGCAGAGGAGGAGATTATATATATATATATAAAGAAATAATTCAAGTCAATTTAAGTTAACATATTAAACTTAAGTCAGGAGATTATAATAATTTACAAAACACAAATAAAAAAAACTATAAAATTCAATTCTCAATCAATTTAATATTAAATAATTAAATTTAAAAAAAATAAAAAATAACAAAAAAATAATTAAGTCAGCCTGTACTAATCTACCAAACTTGGATAAGGAGATAATGATAATTCATAGAAATAAATTAAAATATTGAATATAAAATAAAAAAATAATTATAAAAAAACCATAAAAAAAACTTAAGTCGACCTTTTAAAGTAAAAAATATCAAGGTGTTGTTAACGAGTTTTCTAGTAGATTAAAAACTTAAATCGCATAGAGGTTGACTTGATGTTATCCGATAAATTTGGCTGGTTTAAAAATAATTCAGACACAAAAAAATAATCTGAGCCAACTTAAATTAACTCATAATAAATTAGGTCATGCTTCTTAATTAATTTATGTTATAAAATTAAATTATATGAGAGTTTACTCGATAAACATGACTAGTTTAAAGATAATTTGAATACAAAAAAATGATATGATTATATTTGAGTTAATTAATGATCTATATTATAAGACTTTGATAATCAAATCTATTAAAAAATAACTTATATATAAAAAAATTATTCAAGTGAATAATATTATGTAACGAGTAATATTATGTAACGAGGGAACAATAAATTCTTCAGTCAATTAATTTATGTCAATTGGATGTACTAAACGTAAAGTATCGTTCCCTCATTTCCCTAAACTTGAAATTGTTGAAATATGGCACCAGTCAATAGTAGTAGCAGCAAGTCATAATATTTACAAAAGGCCAACATCAAGGTTGGGTAAAGATTTAGCGGTGGAAAGTGCTTGTTTCTTTCCACTGCATTTGGGTTTGAGTCCTGATGTGCATGTCTGTCACCCCC
>NW_011505914.1:0-2786 GCF_000495115.2 Populus euphratica
TTTAATGAGCTCAATATTAAAAAAAAATCGACAAAGATACTTTTGAAAAAAATCATATGAAAAAACACTCCAACAATTCATAGTGTTTTTTTTTTAATTACAAAGCTAAATTTTTAATCAGCTTAACGTTAAAAAAAAATCAATAGAGACACTTTTAAGAAAAAAAAAACATAAAAAAAATCATGTTGGAAACACCGTAACAATTTCCAGTGTTTTATGATGAAAACTACAATAATTTCCCACATAATCTAGTCTTATTTGTAATGATGTGTAATTGTAATTATCAAACTGCTCAATATTAAAAAAAAATTAATAAAAATAATTTTTAAAAAATTATAAGAAAAAAAACATGTAGAGAGACATTGTAGCAATCCATAATATTTTGCGATGAAAGCTACAATATTTTCCCCACATGATTAAACTTTATTATAAAATTAAATTCTAACTAAATCAATATTTTAAAAAAATCGATGAAGAGAATTTTGAAAAACAATATTATAAAACAAGAAAATACAAAAGAAATTGAAAAAAAACCATGTGAGGAAAAACTATATCACTTCATTGTATTTTGTGAGGAAAAACTTGTATTTATTTATTAAATCAATATTTTAAAAAAATCGATGAAGAGAATTTTGAAAAACAATATTATAAAACAAGAAAATACAAAAGAAATTGAAAAAAAACCATGTGAGGAAAAACTATATCACTTCATTGTATTTTGTGAGGAAAAACTTGTATTTATTTATAATTGTAATTCTTAATCAGCTTAATATTTAAAAAATAAAATTAACAATGATAAATTTAAAGAAAAACATAACAAAACAGAAAAAAAATCATGTGAGAAAAAACACTATAACAATCCACAGTAATTTGAGAGGAAAGTTATAGTGTTTTCTTCACTTACTGTAACTGTAATTTTTAACTAGTTCAATATTTAAAAATAAAATCAAAAAATATAATTTCAGAGAAAATAAATAAATAAAAACCATGTGGAGAAACACTATAGCAATTAACAATTTTTTAAAGAAAAAATTACAAAAATAAATTATCAATCATCTTAATATTAAATAAAATAAAATTAATAAATAAAATTTTAAAAAATAAAAAAATAAAATATGAAAACTACGTGAGAAAACACTGCGGCAATCCACAGTATTTTTAAGAAAAAGTTTACAAAGCAAATTTTTAACCAACTCAATATTTAAAAAGTAAAATCAACATAAATAATTTCACAAAAAAAAATAAAGAAAAGTAATTTTGGGGGAAAATGAAGAAAATTAGAAAAAAAATGAAAAAGTGCAAAAAAGAAGAAAAGAAAGAAATGTATTGTAAATTACACAGTGAATTGGATATGGGACAACAGTAATTTCCCCACCCTCTTTAGTTTTATGTATAACATTAAAGAACTGCCAACTTTTTCCTTCGTTTTTTTATTCTTTTCTTCTTCTTTTTTAAAATTTTTTATACCAAATTTATTTGAAAAAAAATATTTTTTTTAGAAAATAATTCCCATAAAAAGTAAATTATTTTATGATATTTAGTAATATCATAAAAAATAAAATAAAATATATTTCTTAGTGCTTGGCTATGTCATGATAAATAGGTTGAAAAATAACTTTTAAATTTGTTATTTTTTTTATCAAGATTATTGAAAGAATAAGGACTGAATATGACAAATAAAAAAGCTAAAAGAGGATAAAATTAAAAAAATCTAATTTTATAGATAATTTCAAATAAAATAAATAGTAATTAAAATAACAGAGATCAAATCTGATAGATTAAAAATAAATAAATGCTAAAATTAAAAAAATTAATTTCATAAAATTTTTAAAATAAAATAAATAGCAACAAAAACAATGGAGATCAAATATGATAAATTAAAAAATTTAATCAAGAAAATAATAAGAGAAAAAAATATAAAATAAAAGAATAGTAATCAAAATTGATGCAAAAATTAAATTAAATCAAATTTTAAATGATGAAGTATATATATATATATATATCAACGAAGAGAGACTAAAGATTAAATTTAATATAATTAACAAATAATATGATATTTTTAAATTTTTTGCAACTCATAGAAAAATATTTTATGTCTGAAATAAAATAAAAACATTTTTTTATAAACCAAGTCAGATATAAAAAATATTTTTTTATTTATAAAATGCTAATAATAAATAAATATATATAAATATTTAAGAAATAATTTTTAAAAAATAATTTTAAAACGAGGTACATGCTTTTGCTTTCTATTTCTATTGTTATCTAGTTGAACAGCCGACAAAGCCATGGAATCATAAATGACAGTGATATATCGACATATGACCTTGTCTAGCTAGCTAGTTGTAAAGCTGAAAATGATTCGTTCTGCTTTAGCGTAAAATATGGGCAACATCTCGACTATATAATATATACTTCCTCGTCCATATATATTTTTTTTTATCCTAGGGGAAATTCGCTCTCTTTCTTCAATTCATGGTAGTTAGTAATTAGTATAAGTCCTCCTCTGGTAATTCGACACTAAAGATGGCTGGATTGGAAAACGAGATAAATACGAAAACTCCAATTGCCTCCAAATTAATTTTATTCAATTAATAAGAACTTATCCGAATTGGCTATGAGAAGGAAATAATTAATATAAATGAGTTTTATACGAACTATCACTGTGTTTATAGGCACAAAATCTATTAACTTTTATTGTTCTTAAATAGCAATATCCCATTGCACGAATTGGTTACGAGAAGAAAAAAGAATTAATATAAATGAGTATTTGATAGATGAATCTC
>NW_011505915.1:0-2785 GCF_000495115.2 Populus euphratica
TCTATGTCTTACCTTTCCATCGATATAAAATGGATCTAAAGCTGATATCTACAGCTCCAGATATGATCAAATTACCGAATAGTGTTCGAGTTTGGAATGCACCAGCAATACTTTGCTAAGTTTGGCCTTCTTTTTATCCTTTCAATTTCAATCCTTAAACTCATCAATCAATCCTTTTATTTATGTGATAGACCTGCATTTTAGGATGAACATTTACCATGAATTAAAGGTATATTATATTTTTAGACTTGCTAATATAAAACATGCTTTTGTTAGGGAATTTAATGATACTTTAGGTGCAATATGATGACATAAATCCTTAATGAGAATGCACTTTTAATTACTAATCACACCCCCCAACCAGCTTATTACTGGTCCCTAGTAATCAAAGCATTAAAATAGAAAAATAATTTGCAAATACCACAAAGCAAGGCATTCATCATTTAACTTTTATTAATCTATCTAGATAAACAAACTCTCATTAAATTTATATATCTGCTTAACACCTCTTAAACAAGATATTAGTAAACCTTCTTTTGGTGCTCAATAAATCAAAACATAGCTATGGAGTTTTTCATGGAAGAAAACAAATTTTTTGTTCTAATGTTTCAGGTTAACTTCCTTGGGTTGGGATTGTTATCTTTTTTTCTTTTTTTTTTCTTTTTTGAAAGCAAGAATTTATAGCACAATGTATCCTGAACCCATGTAATGAGCTTTCGGCTAATGACTCCCAGACCAGTTGGTCTTAGGGCATCAGGTGTTGAGACACCCCTACGAGCTTAGTAACTCGGGTTGTAAATACTGATATGTAGATAGTGCAGTGTTTGATTCCCTTAAGCTTTCTCCTCAACCCATGTAACAAGCACTAGGCCAATAACTCCCAAGTTAGTTGACTTTAGGGTTCTAGGTGTTCAAACACCCCTTCGGGCTTATTTGCTTAAGTCAAGGAGGCTACGAAACCAAACTTATCTACTTTGTTTTTCTTTTTCTTTTTTATTATTTTTTTTTGTTTTTTTTTGTTTGTTTTTTTGCATATTATATACTATCCCTTTCTCTTAGTTATTACCTTTAACAAAAGAACACAAATAATGTAATAATCCAATGTGCAACCCACAATCATATATTCTAGTGTGTGTGTGAAAATCAAGGTTTAGAAATACTTGTTAGATGAGCATATAAACAGAATCTATAGATAACAATCCAAGAGTATGTAAACCTGAATATTTCAAGAAGTATTATAATAGACCTTGTTAAGAATGTTGACTAAGATGCGTCTCAAGAGTCACTAAAGTTCCTCCGTTACTCTGTCATCCTAGTAACAATAGTTTTGCAAATGGTTTAAATAATAGAAAATAAAGTTACGTAATAACAAAAAATTTTTTTAATATCAACTACTACCCTCTCCCCCCAACCAAAACGAGACATTGTCCTCAATGTTCTAAGCAAAAAGATAGAGTGTAGAAGATATCACCTGAAACAGCGACTATTGACAAACCTGAAACACACTAAAACAAATATAAGAAACAACAAAACACAAATATTATGCTATTAATAAAACCAAAAGACACAATTTTTCACAAACTAAGGCTCAAATCCAATTTAAGCGTTTTACGACGTTTCATGTTTTACCAATTGAGTTGACTCATGGAGGGATCAATTACAGGGATGAAAGATTGTAGTTGGTCGATCAATTGTTCAGCAGTAGCAGCAGAGATTATGATTTGTCGTGCCAAAGATGTTAGAAATTCCTGTTCCACAGCTTGATCAAGAAAAGACAACAAATTATCATAAAAACCATTAACATTTAACAAACCTATAGGTTTATGGTGAATGTGCAGTTGGGCCCAAGAGGAAGTATGAAAGATCTCTTCCAATGTACCCAGACCACCTGGTAAGCCAATGAAGGCATCAACATGGTTAAACATTGTATTCATTCTATTAGACATTGTGGAGACTTGTAATTCCTCTCCAATTGTTTTTCCAATGATGTCCCCTTCGGCTAAAGCTTTTGGGACAACCCCCAAAACTTGACTGCCTCCTACAAATGCAGCTATTGAAACACCCCCCATTAACCCAAGGCTGCCTCCCCCATACACTAAATGAATCTTTCTCTTAGCTAGTACCCGACCAAGATGATTTGCTGATTCTAAAAACTTTTTCTTTTACCAGGACTAGATCCACCAAAAACACAAATAGTTTTTATTTTAGGAACAAAGGAATTCGTCATTTCTACACACTTCTATATAGGTTGAATGAATAGGTTGAGTAGAAATGATGGCAAGGAAGAGAAGATTTTATAGATGAGAAATTGAAAATGCAAAGCATACCACCTATATGTAGGCTAGCTGAAGTCTCACTCTCTCTCTCTCTCTGTCTTTTTATTTATTTATTTATTATTATTATTATTTTATTATTATTATTATATATATAATAACAAATATGTATGTACAAGCAGTTGTGATTATGGCTCACAGCTTTCCCTTGGTTTTACGTCCAAGAACGGCTTAAACGCCCTCTATGGGTCGGGGATAGGCTTCCCATCCAATTTTCTTAAAAACTGGCAAATAGGGTCTTTTTTAGTCAGATTCTCAAGACTAAGTCGATCATGTTCTTTATAAAAATGAGGTCATAAATCATGAATTGTACGATGCACATCTCCACTAGGATGCGTCTCAAGAGTTAATAGAAGATTATCTAATGACTCCTTACTCAGGCCATCCTTAATGAAATGTATTTTATCTTCACGGTTTATAGATATCATTCCTAAAGAACGACATTTTGCATT
>NW_011500490.1:0-13570 GCF_000495115.2 Populus euphratica
GGTAATAAAATATTAGCTCTTCTAGAGCCTTTAATCATGTCTATTGAACTTGATATTATAGTGACATTAGATTTGGTTAATGTCAAATATTCAAAGTATTTCTTTTCCTTGAGAATTATATGTGTTTTGCACTATCTCCTGAACATAAATCTCCTTTGTGAAAAGTCATATCTCTATTCAAAATATAATTAAAATTTATTATTTAACTAAAAGAAAATTGATATTATTTATGAAAAATACAATAAAATAAATAACATAATACAAAATAAAAAAATACTAATCATCCTTAAGGATTCCACCACCAAACATATTTTCTGTTTCATCTAGGTTTTCAAAGAAATCAGAAACATCAAGATAAACATTATGATCTTCATAATTATTTTTATGAATGAAATTAATCTCAACTACATTTCATTTCAGAGAGGTTAGATATAAATGTGTAAGATGTTTTGGCGTTAACAAGTTTGTGACTAATAACAATACATATCACACCCATGACACTTATCTTCAAGTTTATACAGATTCTAGCCCTTTTATTGTTTAGGATCACTGTGTCTTCATTTCTAGTGATATGGTGATTAGTACTTAAAAGTGCATTTTCATCAAGGTTTTATATCATTATTTTACACTTGAAATATCACTAACTCCTAAACTAAAGCATGTTTTATAATAACAAGTCTGATACTATAAGATACCTTTAATTTATGGTAAATGTTCATGTTACATACAAGTCTATCATATAAATCAAAGGATTGATTGATGAGTTCAACTACTGAAATTGAAAACACAAAGAGAGGGTGAAGCTTAGAAAAGAACTGCTGGTTTAGTCTAAACTAGAATATTGTTCGATGATTGGATCATAACTAGAGCTGTAGAACTTGGATTTAGGTCTGGTTTATATGGATAGAAAGTTAAGACATAGGCCTAAAACTTTCATGGGAATGCAAGACTCAATTCTGCTCTTTGGAAGTTCAAATCTTAGCAACAATAGAGAAGTTCAAATATGTCTCAGAGCCTGGATACTATTAAGTGTGTTAGTCCATATTTTGAATTTTAAGAATACAAATAACCTCAATTTTTTTTGTTAAAAAGCTAAGACAATTTTCTACAACTTTCTTGATTCAAATTTGTCCAAATTCTGGCGTTAGCAATGACATTTTGTTCAGACAAGAAGATAAGTATTGTCATTAAGTCAAGTGACACGACTAAAAGGTTGATGTCTTCTCCCAAGTGCAGGAGTGTCGAAGGCCTATAAAAGGAGGCATTTGACATGCATATAGACATTTTGGTTTCTAGATCATGTTCTTACTTTTTTCTTTATATTTTTGTAATGTTTAAGTTTTATTTCATGTTATATTTTTCTTAATCTCTTGTTTATATTTTTCATTATATTTCCTTTACATAGTTAACTTATATCTTATTTATATTCTAATCTTGTTTATTTATGTTTCTCTTATATCATTATGTTTAGCTAAGTTTATTAGTCAAGGTAAAAAGGTTATACTAATGGTGTAAGAATAAATATAGTGTAAACTCAACATGAACTTTAATGTTTGATACTAACATGTTTTGTATTTATTATCTTGTTCACTCTTAATACTTTGCTTGTTAAATGGTTAATCTAGATTTATATTGTGTAACACTTGGTACAACAAATACTTGGCACTTTCATAGTCCAACCGTATGGTATAACCTATACATGTGCTATGAAAAGAACTTGATTTGTTGTTAACATAAGTTATAATCTTGAATACTTTACAACATTTACAAGTGTTAGCATTATTCAAATAAGATAATTAACGTAATCATGTTAACCATTTATAATCTGATTGGAACCTCTTTTGTGTGTGGTTTCCAATTGAGTAATAAAAAGAGTGTATACTATACTTTCTTGAAATACCATTAGTTGATCCTTTAACTTTGACATTTGTTTTTATTGTTTAATCTTCACATTAATCTTACATCTCAAAATCCTCTTTAAATTATTGTCGTTGTTGTTGTTGTTGTTTATAATTTATATAGTTAATCTTCTTGTGATTTCACTCCGGTCTTGTTGGGTTATTTATTACTTCAACACTCCTACATTTAAGAGAAGATATTAATATTTTGATCGTGTCATATGGATAATTACCTTTTAAAAGATTATATCCTTTTCTTTTCCATTTATTTTTTTTCTTATCTATACCCTTGATTCTTTCTTATTTTTAAACAAAGATTTCATTCACTTTAGGGATTGGTTTAGAACTTGTTGGATGAGATTGTTGATTTTTCATCAAAAGCTCATTATTATTTTTAAGCTACAAGAAGATAAGAAATTAGTTTTTAGTACCTCTTGATTATTTCCATCATATTGTTATTGTAGGACCATATTTAAGGCATACAAAGTAGAGAATGTTTTCTCTAATGTTTGGTTTTATTTGATATTTTCACCATATAATTTTAGTTGTAAGGTAAGTTTTTGAAAAAGTAGAATTATATTCACTTATCAATTTAAAATCTTGCAATCTCATGTGCAACCAATCATAATAAGATTAAGTATATTAAATTTTTACTAGTCATATCTTTCCTTTATATTTTGTCATAGAACAAAAGGATATTTTATTGTGAGATATTCAACTTCTAATCCTTCTTAGAGATGATGGTGAATGAAAATGATTGTTTTCCGTAATTCTGCAAGGATACACCATTTCTTTTTTTATGGTCTCTCCAAGATTCATAGCTTCCAGATGAATCTCAACATAAAAAAGTCCATGACAAATAATTATTCTAAAAGATATTAATAATGGTGAATTCAAGTTTTGTTAGATTCTATGAAAAATAAAATAAGTTATTAAATGAAATCATGAAAATCAAAGGAAAAAAATCAATCTTTTAACACTGCTATTTATTTAGTTCTTTAAAAATATTAGTTCTTTAGGAACTGTATTTAATTTATTTAATTCTTCATAAACTTATAATACTAGTTTTTCAAGAACAAAGAATAGTATTGTAGCTATTATAACCCAATTTTAAATTTCCAAAATTATTATTTTCTTGGTAAAAAAATAAAAGAGAATAAGCAACATGGTTGGCAAGAACAAGTTAAAGATGGATCTAAATGCATAAATAAGAGATGAAGGGATCAAACTAGATTTTTAATAATATTGGAAACTCAATTGCTTGCACCTTTACCTAAATATAAAATACAATGCAAATCTAATGTTAACTTAACTGAATATTAGATGATTTTTATATAATGGATTTAATTAAAGATTTGATTAAGTTTAAAAATTAATTAAAATTAAAATTAAAAAAATTAGTTAAGTATAATGATTTAATTAAATTTTTAATAGATTAAAATAATTTTATTAAGGTTTTTAATTGAAAAAAATTAATTTTAAAAGCTTAATTCAAATGAATCTATAAAAATTACAAGATTGAAATCTAATTCAGACTCTAGTAAGTCTAATTAGTACTATCAATGACTTAATTAAAAGAATTTTATAATTTAAACAATAATTAAGGATAAAATTAATAATATTTAGAATTAATAATCATATTTAATTTCTTAATATCTAATAATATCATTCTCTTTATCTCTTTAAAAAATCATGCTATTATAAGTTAAAAGGATATTTAAAAATGTGATAGCATTTTTTAAAAATGTTTTTCATTTTAAAATATAATAAAATAATATTTTTTATTTTTTAAAAATTATTTTTAATATCAATACATTAAAATAATTTAAAAATATATTAATTTAAAATAAAATAAATTTAATATTTTTTAAAAATACTTTCCAATGCGCAAGAGGACAGAGAAGGCCCGACACATGTAAAGTCGGATCCAAGTAATCCACCTACTGGTCAGACCCTCGTCTCTCTGTCCCTCAATTGGCAACGACGCCCCTAATTGCAGAGACCTGGAACCCAACAAAAAAAAAAAAAAAACTGACTGGTAGAGACCTAACAGCCAACACACCCGAAAAGATATAACAGAGACCCAAAAAACACAAAACTAAAAAACCCTCTTTCTTCCACTTCCTCTCTCGTAGTTACGAAATTCCAAATATGTCCTCATCCGATTCCAACTCCTCCTCCGTTAACGATCCCAACCCTAACCCCAAGCCTTTGGATTACCAATTCGAAACGCTAAACCTTGAGCAAGGATCCGGTAGCACCATCATCCAAAAAGACGACGACGAAGAAGGAAGACAACAAGATCAAGGCTCCTCTTTAAATGGATCGCTGAATGTAAACAGTAAGAATCACGAACAAGATGACAGAATTGGCCTCGTCAGGAGTGTAGTGTGGAGGCGGACGAACTCGGAGGTGGAAGTGGACGTGAACGGGCCTTCCAGCCCGAGCAGTAGTGGATACGCCGGCGAGAGAGGGAGCAGTGGCGTCAGTGAGGATGATGAGATACAGGAGGTTGCAATTGATAGTGCTTTCCATGAGGTTTTTGATTCACAAGCTGCCTGGTTGCCTGGCAAACGTCATGTCGATGAGGTACTCTTTGGTTTTTCACCTTTATTTTTCTTTGTATTAAAAGCATGGATTAATTATGAATTTTTTAGATTACCGATTGTTAATAGATTGAACTTGGTGGAATTTACTATATCTATGCTGAAATTTGATTTGTGAAACTTTGAACAGAGAGAAATTAGCTTTGTAAATTTCCTGTTTTTGATACTGAGCAGCAAGGTTTCTATGCAAAATTGATTAATGCACTGGCATTGTGGTTAAAGGAAGCTCATAATTAAGACTCTGGGTCTTTGTTTCTTGACCTCCTTGCATGGCCTGTGTGGATGAAAATCTTTAATCTCCATTAGGGGTGGGCTTTTTTATACCTCTAGATAGATTTATCTGGGAATGGTGCTGGTGTGATATTTTCTTTGTTTCTTTTCTTAGTTTTTACCTTTCTAGTTATGGGAGAGAGCATTGTACGTGGTTTATAAGTTTTGATTTTGACATGTAGACCAAAAATCAGTTTTGCTGCTGGATTCTTTAGAAGTCATTATTGTAAAGAATAGTTCTGCTTAAAAGTATATGCTTTTGTTAGTTTTGCTTAAAATTTTCTTAGGTATCAGAAGATTTTATTAATGATGCTTAAAAGTATATGCTTTTGTTAGTTTATTAATGAAAAAAAAAAAAAGGGCAGAGTAGTTATGCTTAGATGTTTGCCAAACTTGACAGGGTTTGTCAAGCAATAATTTTCTTTAAAACACGTGCCTTTGGAACCATGCAACTTAAATTTGAGGATTATCTTGTGTTTTAATATAGTGGGAGAAGGTTCTCATCAAACAAGCAATAGAACATCAACCAAGAATCCACAGAATTTCACAGACTAATTGAGGGATGCCAAACAGATTGTCTAAAGGTCAATGTGCAAAATATGTGACAGCCATTTCCCTCACATAGGCTTGCTGACTTGATTAATAGCATGTTTCATCTAGAGAATTCTAAATCAAGCAATCCAAAAAGTGCTGATTTTTGTGCTGGAAAGTTTATTAGAAAAGTTTGGAATAGGTAAAAAATTCCTGTTATCCTGCAATGTTAAGAACATTTTCATGTTTGTGTGGTGTTATTTGCACAGTTAACATGAAAAGGAAAGGGGCAAAACAAACCATAATTATAAGCCAGTCCCTCAATAATTTTGATCTAGTGCCTTCTATTGTGATCACCGAGGGGAGACAGTTCTCAGTTTTGGAATGGACAAATGATTGGAAACTAAGCTTCAGGACAATCCTGACTGCACCCACAGAGCTTCAGGATAGGGATTTGACACCATCTCCTCCCTGTACCCAGTTGCACATGCATTTGCCTATCTTTTCATCTTCAAATTGAAGATCCAATATTGTTTTAGCCATATCAGAGTCTTGCGAAAAGCTCGTCTTGTACATTGTGTTAATGTGGTAATTTATTTTTCAAATTGAGGAGAAATTATTTTAGTATCACAACACGCACAAATAGTCAAAAGATTGGTCAAAGGAAAGAAAGCAAAAGCACTTATCACAAGAAAAGCAGAAGATAGAAAGAAAGAAAGAAAGTAGATAACAGGAGCCTTTAAGGACACATGTATGTATTTTGCATTGTTTAAGTCCTGATTGTCAATTACTAGTGAATGATATTTGCATCTTTCAATGGTTAAGCATATATCTGAAATTTCATTTCAATTGTGTATGTTTATCATTTTTACCTACTGTTTGTACATGACGAAAAGAGGACTCCTGCAATATTACACCCTGTTTGATTAATAAATGAAGTGCAGGATGATGCTTCCATATCATGGAGAAAAAGGAAGAAGCATTTTTTTATATTGAGTCACTCTGGAAAACCAATATATTCCAGGTTTGGTGCATCTATTTCTTATTCATACTGATGCAAACATAGTGTAATCTATCACCTTTTGTTTCAGTGTTTTAGCTTTCTGCTCAAATTCTTTTATTAACTTCCAGATATGGAGATGAACACAAGCTAGCAGGATTTTCAGCAACACTGCAGGCCATAATTTCATTTGTGGAGAATGGGTACTGGATGAACCTGTGAACTCTCATTTTCTTCAATGACCATCCTTTGAATTCCTACTACTCTAAAGTGCATTCTTTTGAGGACTTACAATAGATTCATTCATTATTTGCTTTTCAGGGGAGATCGTGTCAAATTGGTTAGGGCAGGAAAGCACCAGGTCTGTTCATATTTTAGCACGTGGCCATCAAAAAATTGATCCTCTTCTTCTTTGTCTAATCAATCCTTTGTTCTCTGGGACCTGGATTGAAAATAGAACCTTTTTTCGTCCTCCTGCTGATTTAATTTGCCCAAGCTCTTTTTTTTTTCAATAATTAAAAAGTAAAAGAATATCCTCTTATTTTTTGGAGATGTTTTTAAATAGCTCCAAGTTAACATGCTACTCCAAAGTTTTCATAGCAATTTCCTCAATCGTGCATGTGTTTTGTGGAAGCATCTTCTCGAAGCTCTCTGGTCGGTGAAAGACCGAAGAGCATCTACCTCAAACAAACCAAGTCTGTTACTTCTATCTTGTTGGAGTGGGATTTCTTAGTAGGAGCATGAGATAAATCTACTTAATATCTACCAATTTGTGAACTCCGAATGTTTTCTTTTGGGTTCAGGTGGTTTTTCTTGTAAAAGGGCCAATTTACTTGGTGTGCATCAGCTGCACGGAACAGCCATATGAATCATTGAAGGGGGAATTGGAGCTTATTTATGGTCAGGTAGCATTAATGCCCCTACTCCGCCTTTCTATGTGCTGACTTTCTAATTATTTCCTTACATTTTTTGAAATGGATCAAAAATTCCTCTTCTGATCTTCATATTTTCACATGTTTTTTTGTCTAAATGATGCAGATGATACTCATTTTAACAAAGTCGGTTAATAGATGTTTCGAGAAAAATCCGAAGTTTGATATGACTCCATTGCTTGGAGGAACGGATGTTGTCTTCTCATCTCTCATCCATTCATTTAGTTGGTTTGTTCTCTGCTCCCTTTTCTCATGGCTTCTTTTGCTCTTTTTTTGCTGCTTGCTTTGTTGATTTTGTGTGAGTCTTTAAATTGCTGAAGCAAAACAGTGGATCTCATGGATACAGATTTATTAATTAAGACCTTTCTGCTTTAATCCCCATACCCAAAAGAAAAGACATGTTGTTGTAGATTGTGTAGGAACAATGTGACAGAACTGGATATCATTCTTGTATACTTTGTAATACAAGAAATGTGATTAAGGCTAAATATTATTCTTATAAAAAACTTCTTACAATACCTACCAAAATAACCTTTATAATAAAAAGTTTAAAGAACTTGTACTCAGAAGTTACGATTTGTACTTGTTCTGTTCTTTTATAGACAATGCTGACAAATTCTAATATGTATTAATTATTAAGGAACAAGCAAAAATATTTGGTGGCCAACTGTCTGGATTGGCAAGTAACTATCCAAAAAACTAAAACCCGCCCTTTCAGGTCAGTTTGGGTGGATGTTCATATGTTTCTGTTGCCATCTCTGGTAACCAGCAAAGCAGTGGTATTCGTTGAACTATCCTATCTATTTTAGGTAGACAATATTGCTAGGTTCTTGAACTATGATAGAGGTTCTGCTCCCCATTATTTTTCCTTGTCATTGACAATCGGTGAGTTGAAATACTTATTTTCATTTTCTCCCTCTTTACAAGAATGTAATTGTCTGCCATTTTCCTGTTTGTTTTTATTGAATTATTTAACTGGTGTTTTCATTTCCTCTTGTCCTGAAATAAGATGCAATGTGCATGTCTTTGTACCCCTATTTTAAATTGGATGGTGCTGGAATTCTTGCTTCTTTCTTTTCAGGAATCCAGCAACATTTCTCCATGCATACACTTGTCTTCCCCTTGCTTATGGAACGAGGCAAGCTGCAGGTGCTATACTGCATGATGTTGCTGATTCTGGTGTTCTCTTTGCAATATTAATGTGCAAACACAAAGTAAATACCTGCTCTTTCCCTCATTCTTCTTGTTTTTCCTCTTTTTTGGCTTTAAGAAACATCTATCTCTTAAAAACTGCGTTTATTTTCTCGTTTGAATTTCCTTTAGTTGCTTTAGCACTTTATTACTTGAGGCTTGATTTCAGGTTGTTAGTCTTGTTGGTGCTCAAAAAGCTTCGCTTCATCCTGATGACATGCTGCTACTTTCCAACTTCATAATGTCTTCAGAATCATTTAGGCAAGTAAAATGGACTTTCATTAGACTTCTGTTATCCCATTCGTTTCACGTGTTGAGAAATCTTTTAGTCTCTTGTTAAGAACCTGCTATGGGCATTTTGATGGTGCAAAATGACTCTTTGGAATTTTCGATAGGCTAGTACCTCTTTTTGTAACAATTGAATCTCATCTCTTTATGGGTTTTTCAATTGCTCTGAAATCAGCAATGCCATATTTGAGCTCAAAGAGGTCAGTGAGCTTCCAAGAGATGGCATTTCCAAGTCCTTTCTCACTAGTACTTGTTATTTCTATCCTAACCTCTGGATGGCACTTCCAAGTTCTTCCAATAGAAAATGCATGGGTCACAATAATTAAAAACAGAAAAAGTTATCTCTCATTAGTGCTTGTTATTTCTATCTTTACTTGGTTGGCACTTACAAGTTATTTCTTGAGACTCTGGCTGACATGTTCTTTTAACTTTATGCAGGACATCTGAATCTTTCTCGCCAATTTGCCTGCCAAGATATAACCCAATGGCATTTTTGTATGCTTATGTTCATTATCTTGATGTGAGAGAAATTTGGTTTCACTGCATTTCTTCTTGAGCGCATTCAATTTCATACTCCTGTTTTTCTGGACAGTGATTGTAGGAGACAATCGATATGCACAATTTTTTCATCCACATTAAATGATGTGTTTGTACTTCTAATTGTCATCAGAGTTGATAGAAATTGGCATGACCTTAATCTTGTTGCAGGTTGACACATACTTGATGTTGCTTACCACTAGTTCAGATGCCTTTTATCATCTTAAGGATTGCAGGTAAGCAATTTACTCTATGATTTGTATATTTTGGATTGAGATAAGTGGAGGGAAATTGAGCTTATTTAGGTATGAGTCATGAGAATTGCTGAGAGAGGAGAAAAATGACAAGTTGTTTCTCTCTGAAAGAGACTTTTAGAACAAGTAAAGAGGTCTTTTGGTGTACTAACTACTTTTTTTCCCACATGATCGAAATCCATGTGATATATAATAATAGCCTCAAATGTAACTTTCTTTTGGACAAAAAAATCAAACTTATGCATTATTCAATAAATTCCCAAGGCATCAACTTAAGTGATAACTAGAGCTACATCTTATTGTCTCCCAATGACTGAATCTTTATTGTATATTTTCACCATAATTTACATGTGCAGGATTTTCTTATACTAAACCCCAATTAATTAAATTAATCATGGCTTAGATTTTATTGTTAATGCAAAGTTGAAATGCCCATTGCAAGTGAGCAGTTACAGTGTTAAAAATAAGGAAACAAATAATCCCGCTGATGTCAAGTAAAGTCATTACTATTTCATCACTTTGCTTATTGTTGAAATGACATTGAGATCAGTAAAATTTCACTTCTCGCTACTTTAATATTTTGAACACTGTTAGGAAATTATTTTAAGGGGCATGAAGGTGTTTTAGATTTCGAAATTACTTCACTGTTTCTACCTGATTTTCAGCATGCAATAAGAGTGGTAGGAGTTGGTTTTATTACACAATATGCTTTTAATGAAATTAAATCTTAGTTATCATGGAGTGAGTGGTTTGTTTAGTTGTGTTCTCATTCTATTTGTATTAAAAATTTTGACATTTTTAATAGGATTCGCATTGAAATGGTTCTTTTGAAGTCAAATGTCCTTAGTGAAGTTCAGAGATCCATGCTGGATGGTGGGATGCATGTTGAGGATTTGCCTGCTGATCCTTTGTCTCGTCCTGGATCTACTTCTCATTTTGGAGAGCATCAGGAACTGACCGATTCTCCTCGGAGATTTAGGGAACCATTTGCTGGGATTGGTGGTCCCGCTGGACTTTGGCATTTCATATATCGTAGTATCTATCTGGAGCAATATATATCTTCTGAGTTTTCAGCACCAATTAATAGTCCACAACAGAAGAAAAGGTAAAGCTGCTGAATCTTCGGGTCTTTTTGTTGAAAGAAATTTCAAATGCCCTCCATGGTTGACCATGTTCTGGCCATCTGCTATCAGTTCAAAACTAAAATCCTCATTTGCAGATTGTACAGGGCTTACCAGAAACTTTACGCTTCGATGCATGATAAAGGCAACGGGGCCCACAAAACACAGTTTAGAAGAGATGAGAATTATGGTAAACTATGTTTTATTTATGTTATGTTTTTAAAATAAAAAAATTGTCACATACACAAAGTACAAAATATAGCAATGCGTGTATTTATATGCTCCATAGTTTATGAAATTATGGAAGATCCATTAGCATGCATTTATATATAGTAAGCACAAATGAAGAAAGTGTTTTCTTGTCTTGTTAGACGTGCTTTTTAAATATCCATTTTGCATATATATAATATTCCTTCAAGGTGATGGTGGCAGTAGATTTATGGATCAGGCAATTTATTTCAGTGCATATAACTTAGAATTTGAATAACCATGCTAAATATCTTGCAAAGGTCATTTTTATTGTTCTGATTGATGATTGATATTTTGTTCAACAAGCCTCATTTTTTGCTGTTTGAAATTCTACCCTAATCATGTTCCTTGATGTTTGTTTCAATGGCTCAATTTTTAGCACTAGTTTAAATTACTTCATGGTGAAATTGTATCTACCTTGTGTGACAGTTCTCCTCTGTTGGGTCACCCCAGATTTTGAGCTTTATGCGACATTTGATCCACTTGCAGACAAGGTTTGACATTTTCTCATGCATGTTTAAGTTCTTCCTTTGTATTCTAAAAACTGTAGACAACTGACCTTGAGACAAGAATCCTTAGGCCTGTGCAACCATATCACTTTGGCTAGCTCATTGGACTCTATAAATTATAATCTACTATCAAACAAGATATTTCTTCGTCACACCAGATAAGCTTCCGGGATCATTAATTGTGAAGGGCTGAAGGCCAAGCTCATTATTGTTTTGATGTCCTCGTAATTTGGAGGGTGACCTGTTCTCCAAATTCCAAATTGATCTCGTGTATTCTCATTTTTTTCATTATTATATTCTTGTTTCATTTAAAATATTTAAAATACTTTATCTTAATTATGTTGCCTTTGCATTTGATCAGACTAGATCGTTCTGTTTGCCGCTCCTCTTAAAATAACTCTGCAAATGGATTGCATGGTCCTTCTTGGTATATTTTTGGCACAATCTAGATGCAATGCTGACTTTTTAACTGTGTTGAATTTGCAGGGTTTGGCAATAAAGACTTGCAACAGGGTCTGTCAATGGGTGAAAGACGTTGAAAATGAGATATTTTTGCTGGGAGCAAGCCCCTTTTCATGGTGACCCCAAAAGTATCTTGTAACACAGCATGTATACTGGGGTTTGTTTATTCAATAAAATGCCATATTTAATTTCTGCGAATCCCACGTTTAATTTAAGCGTGCCAATAGTTTACCAAAAATATGTTTCATTTACTTTCTAAAGGCTTGCATACAGTTGCATCCTCATGTTGTTACCAGAAATTGTAGTCGTCCTTGCAATATCAGATCGGTGGCAGCAACTCAACGAATATTAGATTTGGTATACACCTGTGGATTTGGGTACAAGTTGGGAAGCCAAAACTTCCTCTTTTTTCTTCTTTTTCAAGCCTAGGCTTCCAGAGTATCCTTGTTTGTTTGTTTCAACGTAGAAGTGAAGAACTCGAGGAACACTTGGACCTGATTATACGACTCCCGCCTGTAAATCTGCCGCTGTGTGCTATCAGAACATCTACAGATTGCAGGTCAGAGCTAACCCTCAATTAAATCTGAAATAAAATTTGAGAATTTTTTCCCTTGTTTATCCATTTATCGGGACAACAATATAATTGTCAATGTAGCAAGTCTTTATGTTGATTACTGACGATTTGATCTAGGGTCCAGAATTTCACTAGGCAAGGATCTTTGCTGAAGTAAAGGTTCAAGACTGTTAGGAAATGTCTGGTATTTCGAAAAACATAAGCTAGCTAGGCAGTTCTATTCAAAAGAAATCACGATGGTTTTGAATCCATGTTTTCTAAAAATTTAAAATAAAAAAATTATTAAAAATTAATTTTTTATGTTTCGAGGTATTAGGTTTTATATGCTGATGTCAAAAAGAATTAAAAAAATATTATTTTAATATATTTTTGAGTTAAAAATATTTTAAACTACAATTCTTATCATAATTTTAATCATCCTCTTAATATAATTAAATTTTATAATGGGATGCTTACTCATTTTATTCTTTTATTTTTTTATTATTTTATTTTTTAATATTTACTTGATTTTAAATGTTTTTATAAATTATTTTTGTTATAAGGTTATTATAGTTTTAAATAAATATTTTAAAATTTAGAAAGTGTTTGATTTTATGAATATTGATTTTTGTTATTATATAATTAAATAAAAAATATTTTTTAAATTTAATGGAGTTAATAATTGGAATTATAGGCTTGACAAATTAAACTCAAACTCGAGTGAATTAAGTATATTTTTATTTTAATATTAAAAAAAAGTTATTGAGTTATTTTTTAAACTAAATAATATTTATATTTTTATTTTAATATTAAAAAAAAAGTTATTGAGTTATTTTTAAAACTAAATAATATTTTTTTTTCAAATCATTATTTGAGTTCCATTAAAGTAGTCAAATTAACTGAAATATCTCATAATAACTAACGCAATTTAATTTTAAAAGAAAATTTAAAATTTACTTGTTCAACCGGTTTAACAAGCCTATTTTTCATGATCTAAGACCGAAGTCTATCCTGCCTGTTTTCAAAGATTGCTCGGACGTTCATTTCTTTTCAAATCTATGTAGAGATCCTCCGCTCCAAGACATTTTTTTTATTTTATTTTAAAAAACATCACTCCATTGAAACACTTTATAAATCTAGATAAATAAATAAAATTTTAATTATTCCAA
>NW_011500490.1:13768-31015 GCF_000495115.2 Populus euphratica
GGGGAGCGAGAGAGAGCACAGTGCCACCAAGTCTCTGAATTCGGGCGGGCCAAGCCACTTCAACGACACCAGCCCCCCCAAAGCAATGCCACGTCATCACCCCATTGATTTACACAACAATTTTTGTTTTTTGGAGTCGGCCCAAAAGAGTAGGGCCCACATGACTGGACCTGGACGGGGCCCAGGAGGGATTAAGAAGAAGTGGCATGATTACTTTTCCTGCGAGGAAAAGCAATGGCTCGAGGGGAAAAGGAGACAGGAACCCTCCATCCACCCATAACAAGGGAGGGAGGAGGAACAAATCCAATAAAAACGAAGAATTGGCAAATAATAATGATAATAATAATAAAAGTGATAAAGAAAAGAGGGAGACAAAGTGGAAGGATGTTAATCCCATCACCTAAAGCTTAGAAAAGAAAATATATAGCCATTTGACTTTGCTATATCCCATCATCATATTCATTTGATTTGTACTTATATGGATTTGTTTTTTATGGGAAACATGGACCATATAAAATAAAATAAAATAAAATAATTGTCAATCACAAACCACCTCTTACTCTCTCTGTTCGTGGTGGTGTTTCAGACATTCGATTTGTATTTTAGCCCTGCCAAAGATGGAGCACTCAAATGACCTTTAATTCATCTTCAATTGCTTCGAAGCAAAAACTTGGTAGCAACTTATTACTTCAAAATGGAGAAAATTGATCTAGCTTTTGGAATTCTAATCATGATACCTAGTTTTTCAAAAAAATCATTCACATGCTACTATTCATTGAACTGACTAGAAATGTTTAAAATAATCAGTTTTATTTGTAATATTTATATTATTTAATCCAATTCAACTCTTTAAATTCTAAAAGTCAAATAATATACATTACATGTGATAACAAGTTAAAAAACCTGGTCAAGATTTTTAAAATTCAATCAATCCGACTTAACTTATATTAAACCTAAATTATTTGTTACAACTTTAATAAGTTTTTGAAAAATTTATCAAGACCGAAACTTAACTCTAATTAAACTCATCACATAAAAATTGAGAAAATAAGCCGAATTCATAAATATATATATATATATATAATATTTATAAAAAAAAAAATTAGTTCAATTCTATACATCCTTCTAGAACAAAAAAAATTAAATTTATCAAGTTTATAATTTATAAAATACTAAAAATTAAACTAAATTAGATTATAAGCGGATACACCACCCAACTAAATTTATAAACACCCCTAGAATCAATGAGCTTATGATTCGTTAATTAATCATACAATTCTATTGCTTCAAGTTATTATTCTGCGCCTCATGAACGCAACTGGATCCCGAAAGCCATTATCCGAAATAAGTTTTATTATATTCTAATCCCATGGAGTGTAGATTGATTCCTGACAGACTAGTCATGGCGTCCCCACGCAAAAAGCAACAAATGTTGACTTTTTGGATCGATTTAAATCTCTGAATGCTTTTCTTTTTCTTCTCGTAGAGCCCCATTTTTACAGTACTTGCATCCTGTAATCATTTCACCTCTGAAAATTACCATTTAATATCAGTAAATGCCATGCTTGACCTTTATACTCTGGTCAGAGATAACTTGGATTTCTGCTGCACTATCGTGAATTGCCAGACATCGGAACAAAATGCACATCTAAATATGAAGAAGCACTTTCAGGGTTCAGTGGGAAATCGAGGGTCTGATCTGGTAGCCGTCCATAGATGATGCAAGAAGACCACTGCTTGGACGGCCGGTAAAGTATCATCAAATGTTGACATGGTAGCTGCGGATCTGTCTTCTGTCTTCGAATATGCCTGCTTTCCCACCAGTTAACATATCAGATGCTCTTTCCGAACCCGCTTCCGACCTCGCCATTAAATGATAGAAACATTAAGCTATATATGTTATTGTCTACCAACATGAATCAAGAAATGTCCCAACAGAGAGACAAAAAAAAGTATGCCATCCCTCAGATTTTACTCAATCATGCTTTCGAGAATCCAATATATGTTCACTTACTGATTAAAAATCAGAAAATCTTTCCAAGTCTCACTCTGATGTCTAAGGACGGGCACTAATCTTTCTCAACTGAAAGTCTGAAAGCTACTGCTTTCCAAATATCCAAATTCATAAACTCTAATTGCAGGTCTTATACTGGCTTTTTTTTACACATTTCTTCTATTGTAAGATGAGCATATACTGTCACAATTCTTCCCTTCTTTTGAAGATCATGGAATTGTCGGTAACCTGATAAATCAGACTTCGAAGACGCCTGTCAAAAGTCACGCTCCGCCCCGAAAACTCTCAAAAAATAGCATCTGTTTATCACGAAGGATGGCAATGGGGGAGGAATAGAAGAGTAAACTGGGAGGATAGAGAGGAGAAAGGACGTAGCAAAAACAAAATCAACTTAATGAATAGATAAGAACGACAGATAAAAAAAAAGAAAAAACAGTCGTGGAAGAAGGAGAAATAGCAAGCATGTCACCCTCTAGCAACCATGCATGATATCCGAGGTAAGAAAAACCCACGTCAAAAAGCCCCCCGGCCCCATGAAAACATAGAAAACTAACCTAGAGCAGACCATAGAAAACGAAAAACTGAAGCACACATAATTAGGCAGCAACAAAA
This sequence comes from Populus euphratica, assembly GCF_000495115.2. Taxonomy (NCBI): domain Eukaryota; kingdom Viridiplantae; phylum Streptophyta; class Magnoliopsida; order Malpighiales; family Salicaceae; genus Populus; species Populus euphratica. The sequence continues at coordinate 16,395 of NW_011500490.1, forward strand.
CCAAACTAAAGAGTAAAAACAACATAATTCAAAACACCAAAACCAATATATATTTGAACAGAAAAACCTAAAAACAATTTGGCAAAAAAGATGCTGGAAAAACAATGACCACATTTGGAAAAACATAACAGAAGGAATAAAAAAAACAAAACTAGAAAGTAAAACAGCCAAAAGAGCGTAAATGCCAGCATACCTGTAAAAGGCAGTCCTTAGCCACAGCAACAAACCAAAAAGACCATCCCAAGCATAAGCAAGCACCAGCCATGGTTAGCCCTAGAAAACCTGAATGTCACCCAATAAAATATCGCAAACAAAAGATCAATACTTTGAAAAGCGCAGAAAGAATCAAGCAATCCACAAATGACCATCAACACTGAATACAAAACAAAAGAGAACATTCAAAGCAAATGCAGGGGTTGGGGAAAGTTAAAAAAAAAAAAAAAAACAACGTGACTGAATGGTAAGATGCTACATGAACCTAAAAGCAAGAAGCAAAACACAGCCACTAAAAAAAGAGGGAGAGAGAAAACCAGTGTAGCAAATGGTTTGGGAGCCTACAGGAATCACAAAATGTGGCTAAAGCCCCCGAAAAAATGTTCTTAAAGCCCTTTAAAGCAGTAAAATGCATTCGTGACGCGAAAAGACAACTTACAATACCCCCGCAGTACCACAAAGACATATGAAAAACGTGGCAAGCCTACAACAAATGAAATGGCATGAGTCAAAAAGAAGCCAAAGTAGGCATCATATTCACATGAGATCAGTCCAAATAAGAAACTTCAGCTGCTTGAACATTTGAAAAAAAATTTCGCCTCCTATGTTTACTTGATTTTCCTTTTATTATTTATTCATTTATTCTTGGTTCCATTGAGGGGCCTATACCCAGCAATTCTACTCAAAGACCATTAAAGTCATCACCGTAAAGGTTGTTTTGAACCAAAAAAGGACACAGAATAAGAGGGTAGTACATCAAGGAAGCCTCTTATTCTAGCTAGTCGTGGAAGAGTTTGCTTGATATTATGATAAATTTTATAGTTGTAATTTTAAAAAAATATTTAATATATTATAGTTGTAATTTAAAAAAAAATATTTAATACAAATATTTTTAGTTATTGTTATTTAAATTTTATTTATATTTGGTTAAAATAACTATTATATTAAATAAAAAATGATTTAAAATTATTTAGTTAAGATTGTTTTTAAAAATAAAATAACTAAAAAAATAAATATTAATTAAATTCATAGCTTAAATTAAATAAGAAGCATACAATTATTAAAACATAAAAAATGTGTCTCTTGTTGTTTGTTGTTAGCATTAAGCATGCATGAAGATTTGTAATTGAAAACCCTCTACACCTTATAGTAATAGTTTGTGTAAATATTATGGAGTAGCTAAACAAAACTTTTGTTTCTCCATTCACACAATAGAGTGTTTAAAATTATAAAGGTTAAAATGATTTATGGATTTTTTAATGCTAAAAAAAATTTAGAGCTTGTTTAATGGTAGGCCCCACAAATTAAACCACACTTTTATTTTATAATCAAACACTATATTATTGTGGTTAAAACCAAAAAAATAAAATTCATTTTAACCCCAACAAGCTCAAAGTTAGCAAATCAATCAACTACTTCCTTGAACTATACTTGCACATTTAAGATTCTTATTTACTATTTGCATGCTATTTGTTTTGTTATAATCTATGATTTATTAAGATTTGTCATTTATCTTCAAATGTTTCTCAAAGTCTCATAACAATAATGGACCTTTTAACTTTAATGTAACACAATCAAGTTCATATCATTACAAAATTATATGAAAAAAATCTTAAATATAGAAATTAAAAAAAACATTATACATTGCCTATATATAAAAACAATGATGCATGTTAATAAGAAAAACAACTTAATCCAATTCAAAATGTTTAGGACGAAGTACCTTTGGCACAAAACAAACTAATTATCAGGCCAATATAGAGCTATAACAATAATGCATAAAAACTAATTGATTAAAAAGTAGCTTGCTTTCATTCAGGTTCATAAGATCTAAGATTTTATAAGTAGGATAAGCTTGGAAAAAACACTTCATAATATAATGGATTAGTCCATGTTATTCAAAACAAGGGATCATTCAAAAAAAAATAAAAAGTAGAGCTTTTATACACCCTATTCAATATAAAAATAAGGATGCAAAATATAGGTTAAAGTTTTGAAACCTTAAGTAAGAATTGTCCAAATATAAAATAGGAATGCAAAATAAAGGTTAAAGTTTTGGAACCTTAAGTAAGAATTATCAAGAGCCTAGTATGAAACCAACAATAGTATTGTCAATTACTATAATTAATTGGCCAAAATACTCTACTAGTACATGTGTATGAGTCTTTTTTAAAAACATATGAATGTCATAAAACATAATTATTATATTTTCTTGAATATTAAATTTTAAATCAAACACCTAAATACAAGCTAAAAATCACACCAGTCAATATTTATTGAAGCATTTCAAGTAATAAAAAGATTTTATTATCCTTAAATAGAAGCTAAGTCAATCTAGCATTCCATGCACTATTCAATAAAACAAAAACTTAAAATCACCAAGCTGCAAATTAACATTAAGCCTAACATGAAACTACTATGCCTAAACCAAGAAAAATAGAGTAATAAGACATTAACAAAATATTAAATGGCTAAAACTCATTCAAGAAAAGAGGAATTTTATGCAAAATTGTCAAGACTTAAAGAATAAATCAATCAATAAGAAAAGAAAGAATACTCATTCCCTCATATCTCTTTAAACTGAAAATATAATAAAGCACATCCAAACCAGAAATCTAGATTGTTATAAAGATGAACATTCAATTAATAAATGTTTTTCTAATCAGTCATTATATATATATATTGATTTGTTAACTAAAAATTGAGAAAACAAATACAATAATAATTAGTGAAAAATAAAATAACCCTTTTTGTCAAGCAAACAAACTAATGTAGAAATTAATGAGATATTAGGAAAGCAAAAGTTCTCGATACGAGAACATTATAAATCAATAAAACCTTAAGGATAATAAATACCTAAGAAAGAAAAAGACTACACGTGTAATAACAAATAGCAAATCATTACCCATGATCAAAACATACACTTGTCCAATAGGTTCCTTGAGACTCAAGACATTGTTAGTTTGTGTATTATATGCTATCACACTACGATGTCAACCGGAACTCCCTAAAATTAAGGAAAAAGTTATATATCAAGAAAAATAGAGAGTTATCATCTAATAATTAAAGAAAACTAGAGATTTTAAAATATGCACTAGTTCTAAATATTCTTATAAGGAGTTAGTTATTCTTAAGGGAAAAACTACATCACTTTTAAGGCATCCTTTCTTATAAAAGTTTACCTTTATTATGTGTTTTATCATAAATTTATCTTTTTTATTGCTATTAATTATCCTAATTGTTTTTAGGTTTTTTATTTGATTTTTAATCATTTTGAGAAAAATGTCAATCCCTAGAAATAGAATACTCATTGTCTTGGTTATTCACAAAAATCAAATATTGACATTGGTCCCTTTTAAAAGAAGACTTTCCATTCATGAAAACTTTGATATTGATCCTAAATAAATAAACTTATTAAAAAAGGCTAAATTAAAGATTTAGTTTTTAATTTCTAAGTTAACACCTAAAGTTCTTGAATTTTATTTCTAAGATCTCATTTGCTTCCAACATTGAAATTAAATAACAAAATATTTTTTTTACAAAACCAAGGTTGAGTTTTTTAGTTTATTGGGTATATCGACCTAATAGGCATTTTCATTTTAGTCTAGTTTTAATGGATTTAACAAACTTGTTATTATGTCCAAATATGCATCTATACATATAAAGACAGAATTAAACCTGGATATTTTGGCTTTAAAAATATTTTACCATGGAAAGAGCATTGTACATGTTTTTGCAGTGCCAATAAATTTGGTTTATTGATTTAAAAGGAAGTGCATTAGAATATTTAGAATAAACTTATGTGCTTTGATGTGAGTATAACATTGTTTTTCCTAATCCTTCTTTCTCAATGTTTTTGCTCTTTTTTTTTATATCTTTCTTTTTAATTTTTATGAACCCTCTCTTTCTTCTCATGAGAGTTTTAAGTGCTATATATAGGTGAAAGGTTAGTTGTATGACCTTTAATGTTCATTAATTTTTATGCACAAAATAAGACTAGAAATCTTAGCTAAAAAAAGGAATACAATATTTTGTAATTAAAGGCCAATGACTATGGTATTTTGCTTGGATTTCGAGGGAGTGAATCAAGAGCTAGATCTTTAACAAAGATGAAAATGATATATTTAAGATGTTGAATAGTTTGGTCAAGAGTATGTTTTTGGTTCGGATTTTGAGTGGATTCATAGAGTTAAAGCCTAATTCTTTACAACATGATTAGAATACTTTTTTTTCCCTTCTAGTCATGTCAAATTTATCAACTTGGTTCTAAAATTAGGGTGAAATATTAATAAAAAATAAGTCTTCCCTGTATGTATTTCAAGCCTAAAATTTCTGAAAAATTAAATCTAAAACGATGTCATTTTCTTTGAAAATTCTAACTTTGTTATCCCTTTTTTTTTAGGTGAAACACATTATTTCATTTAATGTGAAATGATATTTTCTTGCTTTACATTTTCTTCAATTAGGATTACATCAATTTCCTATTAGTCATTCCATTTCAACGCCTTTTGCTATTTAATTCCTAGACTTCTAATATTTTTATTTTGGCTAATTTTTAGCTTCTTCTCTTAATTTGTTTCAATTTCTCCCCTTATTAAAGTATAATGTGCCCTATGATTTTTTTTCGTTGCTCTCATATCAGTTATTGGTTTTTGAATTATTTATTTTTAAGTTAAATTGACTTTCACTTTCAGTTTTTTTTTTCAATTGAGCTCTTGATTGATTTTCTAACTTGGTTATTTATTTCAAACTCATCCTTGAATTTCCAATTCCTTTTAATATTAATCAAATTAAACCAATTTAAGTTGTTTATTCAATTTTTTTCTTCATCTCAACCCTCAATTATGGTCCAAAAATTTTCAAACTCAATTTTTGCTTGTAATACTCAATTATTGATCCAATTTCAATTGCAGCTATGTATTTTTTTTTATTTTATCTTCTAGATTTTTTTGTATTTTTGTATTTTTTATAATTTTCATGATTTATTTTTAACACATAAAAATAATGAAATGACTAAATTTACTAAAAAGAAATATTTTTTTGTATTTTTCTAAAAATATACAAAAATATAAAGTCAAAAATTGAGTTATAACGGTTGCCTCATCTTTAAAATGTTTACAGTACAATGTCTTGTAAAATGCTTTATATTTCGTACTTGTAAAGAAAAATAATGTTTGAAAAGAAAGGGATCTGACACCCAAAAAAATCTCATATGAGTTTGAAATAAAAGGGATTTGACACCTTTTAAGTTTAACAGAGGGATTTGACACCCTAAAACATCACATAGTTTGAAAAAAATGGATTTGACACCCTTAAAGATTTTATGTTTGAAACAAAAAGGATATGACACCCTTAGATCCAATAAAGTGGTCCAACACCTTCAGAAATAACATGATTGGAAGTAAATGGATTTGACACCTATATATTCTAAAAAAAAGAGTTATGATACCCTAAAAATCTCATATTTGAAATAAAAAAGATCTATCACCTTTAGGTCCAATAGAGAAATCTGAGAACCTAAAAAACTGCATAGTTAGAACGAAAGAGATTTGACACCCTTAAAATCCAAAAAAGAGATCTAACTCCTTTAGAAATTTTATTTTTGAAACGAGAAGTATCAACATCGTCAGAAATCACATAGTTGGAAAAAAAGAGATCTAACACCTTTAAATTCTAAAATATGGATCTAACACTCTCACAAATCACATAGTTAGAAAGAAAAAGATTTGATATTTTTAAATTTTAGAAAAGGATTCTAACACCCCTAAAAGTCATATAGTTAAAAGAAAATGAATCTGACACCCTTAAATTAAAAAAAAAAAAGATTTGATTCCCTTGAAAATCATATAGTTAGAAGAAAAGGGACCCAGTATCCTTAGATTCCAAAACAAGGATCCCACACCCTCGGAAATTTCATGTTTGAAATGAAAGCGATCTAATGCCCTTAACTTCAATTGAGGGATCCATCATTTTTAAAAATCACATGGTTGGAAGGAAATGAATGTGACACCCTTAAATCCCAAAAGAGAGATCTCATATCTTCAAATATCACATGTTTTAAATGAAAGGAATTTTTCATCCTTAAATTCAATAGAGGGATCCGATACTCTTGGAAATCATATACTTAACAGAGCAAAAACGATCCAATACAATTAATTTTTTTTAAAAAAAAGGATATGACACCTTTAGAAATTATATGATGGTCTCATTATAAAAGGTAACCTATCCAAGATGGTGAAAAATACAAAAATGGTTCATTAGAGATGTAACCTACCTCATTAATCTTTTTTTTAATTTATATTTAGATTAATATCTCTTCTTTCTTTTATGTTATTTAGAAAGGCTATTTGAAATTATGATAATTTTTTAATTACACATTTATTTTTTGAAGATATTTTTCTGAAATCTATATTTTTATTAATTTTTTGTATAAATGAACTTTATTTTTGAAAATAAAAAGAAATTTATTTTTAAATAATATTTCTAATATATGCAACCTTATATATTTTTTTTTATCTTATTCAATAAATTTAATTTGTGTGCCTATTTTTATTATCATTTGATTTATTAAAAAATATATTAATTAAAGAAATTTCTAGATTTTATTTTAGTCATTTTTTATGGTTTTTTTCACTTATTAACACACATAATTCTCGATTTATTTGATTATATTTATGTATAGACTTTTTTATTTTCACTTATATTTTTTTAATATAAAATTATGTAGAAAAAGTCTGTGAATAAATTATTTTGTTGAGGAAAAACATATCTAACCCGCTGTGAAACATGGGTAATATATATATATATATATACACACACACACACACACATAAATTTTCTTTGGAAAACAATTTTTTTCTTATAATTTTCTTCTCTTTATACTTGATATTTTTATTATTTTACTTTTGGCCTATTTATCACTATTTTTCTTCTTATCTTTATTTTTTTGTAATATTTGTTTAGTTTTTCCTTTTTTTCTTAATACTTTTTTTTGAAAGAAAATAACTATCCTATGACTCATATTACTATTCATTATAATAATATAATTATTATTTTGCATCTTGTTCATTTTATATTTTGTCTTTGCTTTAGGGTTAAGTAGTATTTTTACCATGACATAAGTCTTTTGAGAATTGTGTGTTATTATTTTGGTAATTTTGTTTTTTAATGCATATTAAAATTATTAATGTAACCTTTAAATAAAATAATTCAATACCTTTTACACAAAGGTGTTTTTATATTTTTCATATTTGATAGAACAATATAATTACTACATTGCCCTTGTCATTCGATTTGTTTAGCTTTGACATTAGTTTTGTACAAAACAAATAGTTGATGACGCGTGCCTCACATGCGTTAGCTGCTTTGTCGTCTTTTGGTGATGCATGTTGTTGGCTCCGGTGGTTATAACCGTGATTCTGCCACACTATTTGATTTATCTCGATGTCCTCTTCTTCTTTGGATAGCGCATGTATGGTGATTTAACATGGTTTGACTTAAAATTGCTTTTCTTTCTTTCTTTCTTTTCCTCCTTTTCTTTCTTGGATTGCGTGCTAGCCTTGCAAAAAATCATACCAACCCTTTAATTTAATTTTTTTTATTCAGTCCCTCTTTTCTCATTTGCAATTTTTTTATTTACATTAATTATTTATAATTTTATTTTACTTTTTATTTCATCCCTATGATTTTTTTAATTCAATTTTAAATTTGGTTATTGTTCTTTTAATTGCTATTTGTATTTTTAATCATTTTCTTGATTGATTTTTTTTTTCAATTCCACCCCTAGGCATTTATCTTCATATCATTTTTATGTCAAATTTAATCCTAATTCTTTAAATTTCTATTTTTTAATCATTTTCTTAATGGATTTGTTTTTTACAATTCAATTCCTAAACATTTAATTTCATTTGATTTTTTCCTAAACATTTAATTTCATTTAGTTTTTATGTTGAATCTAGTCCTAATTCTTTTAATTGCTATTTATTTTTATGTTGCATAGTTTTTTTATTCATATTTTTAATTTCAACCCTTAATAATTATTTGTTTAAAAATCTTGTTTCTTTATTTTTTTAGGTTTGCCTTTATTAAGGTCACTCTGGTTTTATGATTCGGGTAATAGATCTAAAAGATTAGCACGAGTCAACTTATGTTTTTTTTTAAAGCATTTTTTTAATATCTTTTTACAGTTTTGTTTTTGTTTTCCTATTTATATGGTTATTTCAATTTCATGTCCTGTATCATGTGTTTGATTTGTTGACATAGGTTGGCTACCGGGTTCGCTCAAATTTTTTTTGTTATTATTATTTTTTTTTGCTTTGACAAGTTTTAAAAGCTTGTTTTTTTAAATTGGCTTATAATAAGTTTCTTGATATGACCTAACTCCAATGTTTCATAGGTTGCGAGCTTTTTAAAATTTAACTATGTTTAGAATGTTTATTTCGGTTTGCTTCAGTTTTATAAGTGCTTTAAATTTCACTCCTTGTAATTTTTTTAATCTTTAAAATTTGGTCTTTATATTTTTAATTTAGATATTTTATGTGGGATTATTTTTTATTTTTTTCATCTTACATCCTCCTTTGGTTTTTTTATCAAAGTTTTATTCTCATTTTTTTGTTATTTTTGCAGGGTTTTTTTATTAATATTTTCTACCTATCTCATCCTTCAAAATTAAATTTATTAAGAATTATGCTACTTGATTGAATCAAGGTAAACAATTTCATAGGATACGGTTTTTAGAGATTATGCTAAGTTTAAGAGATTTACCTTGTTTTTTTTGTTTTTCTAAATTGATGTTGCTTATTTATTATCGTTTTTTAAACTTTTATTTTGTTATTTTTTTGTTTAATTCTCTTTTTTAACTTTTTTTCCTTTTTCTTTTTTAGTTTGATTCTATTGGGTTAGTTCTTAATATGTTGTTTCTATTTCACCCTTATCTTTGTTTAATATATAAACAATTTATTATATTACAAATGATTTTCAATTTCACCTTCCTCTGATTTTTTAATCTTTCAAGTTTTTTCCTAATTCTTTTAATTGTATTTTTTTTGTTTATGATAATTTTTTTTAGATTTTATCCTCATTGAGTTTTTCTCTATCAGATTTTACCCTTTTTTTTTGTTCATTTTCTTTTCAAGTATTGTTTATTAATAGTCTTTTCAACAATTTCATCATTTAAAATTAAATTGGATGATATTTAAACTTTTTAATTGAACTCAGGTTCATAATTTAACAAGTTGCAAGATTTTTAAATTAGATGTTTATAAGGTATGGTTAGGTTTGCTCGATACCCTCCTTTTATTTTTTATGTTGATGTTTTCTTTTTCAAGTTTAACTTTTTTTCTTTTTGTTTTCCTTCAATTAGGTTATTTTTGAGTTGCTTGATAATCCAAATAGACTCGGGTGTATTTTTTTCTTTTTTTTTGTCAGTTTATTTATTCTTGATTTTTTTTTTGTAAATATGTTGTCAATTTAACCAATGACTTGGGACTTGAATTTTTTTTAACCTATCTCTTTTTTTTACTTTTAAAAGAAACTTTTCAGCCCTCATCAATATGCGGGCAACATATTTAGTATATATGCTAAAAGGAAATGGTTTTTTACAATAGAAATGACTCATTTGAAATTTTCTCTAGTTTGTTATTGTAGCGGTAGCAAATCTATAAGTTTTAGTTTTTGTAGAAAACTATTTTTTTTATATTTTTTCATATACTTATTTTTCAAAAAGAAAGAAACTGCATGCAACCATAAAACTCACTACATTATAAACTTGTTCATAGATCATTATTTACATATCAAGTTTATATTAATCATTAGTGTGTTTGTTAGACTACATCATTATTTTTCCTTACATATCCATGATTGTTTATTAATTCAAGACTGGTTGGTTCTGTTTGTTTGTTCATGTAAAATAATTTGTTTTCAGAAAAATATTATACATTGATTTGGTAGATAAAAAAGAATCCTTCCCAATTCCACTCCCTCACTTTTCTTCTATTTTTCAATTAGAGTATTAAGTGAAAATCTCAAAAATTAGTAATAAAAAGATAAATACGTTATCTTAATCTTGTTTTGGTAGATAGCATGGCCTTCATATCAAATAATAAATGACACTTGAACTCTTTAAGTAATAAACAAGTGTTTTATAAAGAATTCATTCAAAGCTCACTAAGACAATATTAGCCAAGTCCCACTTATTGGCAAAATTTGTGTCAAGATTAGATAATCTTCTTTAAAGTTTGTTTGATATTTTCATGAAAAGTTTTTTTAAAAAATATTTATTTATTTTAAAATATATTAAAAAATATGTATTTATTTATTTATTTATTTTTAATATTAGCATATTAAAATTTCAAAAAATATTAAAAAACATCAATTTAATAATTAAAAAACTTAAAAAGCTTGCATCAAGGTTAGATGATCTTCATGTCTTCAAATTAATTATAATAGTGTTTATTTTAAGTGGAAGCTTTCAGTTTCCAATTGAAAACAATGTATATAAAATACATCTCTAAAGTCATTGGGCAGTTGCCACGTACACACATGCTATGGAGAAAAAACAAAACAGTTGTTAAACAACTCTCCTCCCACCATCAATCATTGTAATATTTCTCCTTGTTAAAAAAATAAAAATAAAAAATCTAGAAAATATTCCTATGTAAAAAGAATTATAATAGAAAAAGCCAGGATAATGTTGGGTGTAAGCAGACACCACCAACCCCTAACAAAGTTTATGTATATCAAAACACAAATTATTGTTCATTATAATAGATAATTATGAATTTACTCTTAAGAAAAAGAAGAAGAAGAAGAAGCAATGCGTTAAGTTTTGAGAATAAGATTGTGTTTTACAATTGTATTTTTAAATTATATTGGTTTGAATTAGTAATTTTTTTTTACTTTATACAATAAAGTTACTAACTTCACCCTAAAATAAAATAATCTAATACGAAGTAGTGTAATATTTTTGTATTTTCAGTCTTTTTTGAACAATATAATTACATTGATATCTTTAAAGAGGAAAACAATTGAACTCTCATCCAATAGCTTTTTTCATCATTTTACATTGTTTTTATTATAACTTTCAAGGGTATCATAAGGTATTGTTGTAAATTATATTTATTAAATATAATTAGAAAAACTTGTTGGCGTAAGCATAACATCATGCATTAAGTGGGTGGACAGCCTCGGCAATGTTCGGGCGACACATAGGAGTCATATAGCTATCAAACATTGCCTTCCCAAGCTACATTTGAAAGATATCAGTGCCCCAAATCAGATGAGATGATGCGTGTGCCAAGATTCATGACAGTTTGGCATCGACAGACGTTTCTTTTTTCCTTTTTCTTCTCTATCCTTCCACCTAGATTTTCACGTCAGCCTTTAAAAATTCAAGAACAACCCTTTAATTTGTTGGCTCTTTATATTTGATACATTTTATTTTTATTATAATTTTTTTTATCTTGAATAATTTATTGAATTTGGTCCTTGTTCTTTTGATTTATATTTTTTTATTTAGAACTTATTTTTTCAATTGATTTTATTTTATGATTTTGCCCTCATTTGCTTCTTCTTTTTTTCTATCAAATTTAATCTTTCATTGTCAATTTTTTAGCCTTGACAACTCTTTTTTTTTTTAATTATAAATGATTTTATTTAATGATTTCACCCTTCTTTGTTTTTCTCCTATCAAATTTAATTCATATTCTTTTAATTGTCAATTTTTTTCTTTGATAGGTTTTTAAAATTTATATTTTTAAATTATCTTGTAATAAACTTCATTGGACTTAGATCCACGGTTTCACAAGTTGCGAGTTTTTAAAATTTTACAAGGTTTAAGATATTTTCTTGGGTTTTTTTTTATAAATGTTTTTTCAACTTCACCCCCTTTGATTTTTTTCTTTAAAACTCGGTCTTCATTCTTTTAGTTGTTATTTAATTTATTTGGTATTATTTTTTAATTTTTCATTAAATTATTTTTTATTGGGTTTTTCTATTAAATTTTATCCCCACTATTTTTTATTTAATTGGTTGAGAATTAAACTTTTTGATTGAATCCAAGTCAAAAATTTTAAGTGCTTGATTTTTCATTTTGCATAAAGCTCTACTATTATTCTTCCATCAAAATTCTTAGCATTATCACTTATTATCTTTCCAAGTGCTTTATATTGAGAGATTAAATTTCGTTCAATGAATCTATTCACCACCTTCTGGGTTATATGAGCTAATGAATTGTCTTCCATCCATTATGTGAAGTAGTCAATGGCTACTAAGATAAATTAATGTCCATTGCTGACTTTTGGATTAACAATCCTAATTACATTAATTTCTCACATTGCAAATGGCCATGGAAATGTCAAATTGAATAGATGAGCTAAAGGCATATTTATGTTATCATTATACACCTAACATTTATGGTATTTTCTGACTAGTTATATGCAATCCTTTTCCATGTTCATCCACAAATACCCCAAACTTTTTATTTTCCTAGCCATCATATGTCCACTAGTATGAGTTGCATAAATCCTTTTGTGAACTTTTTGGAGCACTTTTTTTTGTCCTATCTAAACATCTCAACAATGTGCCATTAAACGACCTCTAATATAACACTTCTGCACCGAGGTAATAGTTCATGGTTAATCTTTGTAAGGTTTTTATATATGTATTGGATAACCCTAAAAGATACTTATGGTGTTAGATAAACTATTTGATATCATAATATTATGGATTCTCATCAGTTTCTCCTTCGACTGAGCAACAATGAACGGAAGAATTTCTAACTTAAATACTTATGGGTTGCACTCTATTCCCATAAACAATTTTGTCCATGAAAGCTAAAGTGGCCAAAGCATTAGCAAATTGGTTTTTATCACTTTTTATATGAGTGAATTTTATCTCGTTAAATTCTTTTGCTAGTTTAGATAAATATTTTTTATATGGCCTTGGCTTCTCATCTTTTTTCTGCCATTCTTTTTTCATTTAGTAGATTATTAGCATTAAGTCTTCAAAAACATTAAGTTTCTTTATCTTCAATTATAATGCAACTTCTAATATGAGGATGCAAGCTCATACTTAGTTGTATTATTGGTGCACTTAAATTGCAACTTGATTGAAACAATGTATTGCTTTTTGTTAGGAGAAATTGTCATTGTTTATGCCCTATTACTATATACATTTACTACTTCATTAAAATACGTTATTCACCTGTCTAGTTCTTTTATTTTTCTTCAACCAGCACATCTTCATCTAGAAAATCAAAATTTAAATGCTCACAATCTTCAATAGTATTGTCTATCAAATGATTAGCGATAACAATTCCTTTCATGAATTTTCTTGTTACATACACATTATGTTATACTCAGCCAACAACACCCATCATCTTGTTATTCTGCTTGATAAATAAGGCTTTATAAAGATATATTCGAATGGATTTAGTTTTGAAATCAACCATATAATGTGATATAACATATATTGTCAAATTCATTTTGCAGCCCATACAAGTGCATAACAAAGCTTCTCCACCACTGAATATTTGGACTCGCCATCTGTGAACTTTTTACTCTGATAATAGATCGCTCTCTCTTTTCTATTAGACTTATCATATTATTCAAGTACACATCGCATTGCTTTTTTGGTTATTGTTATCTATAGAATCAACAGTTTATTAGGTATAAGAGATACCAGCAACGGTGAATTTTGTAAATACTGCTTGATTTTATCAAAAGTTTCTTGGTATTTTTTATTCCATACCTCAGGATTTTCCTTTCAAAGGAGTTGGAAGATTGGCTCACAAGTAGTTGTTATTTAAGATATAAATCAAGCAATGTAATTTAAATGAACCAAGAACCCTCTTACTTACTCTTCTATTTAAGGAGTTGACATGGCTTGAATTGTTTTTACTTTATGAGGGTCAACTTTAATACCTTAGCTACTCACCACAAATCCTAGTAGCTTTTTAGATTTTACACTAAATGAGCATTTTACATGGTTCTGCTTCAACAAATACCTTCTTAACCTTTCAAACAATTTTCTCAAATTCTAACAATAATTTTTTTTTTTAGATTTAGCAATCATATTGTCCATATATACTTTGATTTTTTTTATTCATCATATTATGGAACTGTTATGATGTCGCAGTCGTATAAATTAATTACCCTAACTTAAAACACAACACACAAAATAATATAGAGCAAGCAAGGGGTTGATCCCACGAGGAAGGTTCAAGTCAGATTTTTATGCTAAATGATATACAACTTGGAAGGGTGACACGACCAAAAGATTGATTTCTTCTTCCAAGTACAAGAGTGTCAAAGTAATAAATAACCTGGCAAGACCGGGATCAAACCATAGAGAGGTTAATTGTACAAATTATAAACAACAATTATAAACAACAACAATAATAACAACAACAA
>NW_011500490.1:31484-31582 GCF_000495115.2 Populus euphratica
AACAAATGGAGGTCATTTGGACTTCTAGAACTCCAGATATGGGCCAAACACTAAATAATGCACAGGATGTAGGACAGATTCGGACTTCTTTGTTGTTG
>NW_011500490.1:32003-40727 GCF_000495115.2 Populus euphratica
TTCGCAATCAAAATCACAAACTTGCTGCACACACTTATCAATTTGGTCATAGCATGTGATAGAATAAACATTGCTATAAGGATATGTCATTGTATTATGAAAATTAAATTCAATATTTTTATCTCTTACTTTCATAGACAAAGTATCATTACCACAATCAATCTTTATATTGGTAGTTTTTAAGAACGATCTCCCAAAAAATATAGAAGTGTTGTTTAATTAATCACAAGAATCATGTTCCATATCAAGAATATAAAAGTCGCATAGAATGACCAAACTATCAATCTTGACTAGGACATCCTCTATCACACCAAGTGGTTAAACAAAACTATGATTCACAAGTTGTATTACAATGCTAGTTTTATTCAAAGGCTCAAGACTAAGAGAATCATAAACATGTTTAGGCATAACACTAATGGATGCACCTAAATCACAAAAGGCCCTTTTGAAACTAGCATTACCAATAACACATGGGATAGTAAACGCACCTGGGTAGTCCTTTTGCTTCAAAAGCATATTTTTTTGAACAACAGCTGATATAACTTCACCCATACTTACCATTTCTTAACCTTTTAGTTTGAAAGGTTTTTTGGCAGTACACAACTCCTTCAAAAATTTGGCATACTTGGAAATTTGCTTAATAATATCAAGCAAAGAAATGTTGAGTTCTACTTTCTTGAAAACCTCTAAAATCTCTTTTTCTTTGTCCTCTTTCTTTGACCTAAAAGAACTCACAGGAAAGGGTGGAATTGTTTTAAAATTGGAAGTCATTGATTGAGGAGTTACCTTTGGAGTGTTGGTTGATGTTTCAGTTTGTGGAGGAGGAGGATGTTCCTTTATTGTACTCAATTCAGTTTTTATCTTTTCTTTTTCCTCCATCTCAATTTGTCTCGACCTTTTCTCTTCAGGTTCTTTCCCACTTCGTAACATGATCGCACTAACATTTTTTATTGGATTCAATGTTTGGGAGAGCAATTTTTCATTCAATTGTGCTTCCAATTTCCCCATACTTGAACCTACTTGCCCTATTTGCTTCTCCAAGTTGTGAATACTTAACCTTGTTTCTTGTTGAAAATAAATGACATTTTGTTGCAAGATCATAATGTTAGAAGCCAAAGTTTTCATCATCTCACAAAAATCATCACTGGATGACAACCCCATAACATTGGAGTTTGTAAATGGAGGGGGTTGTCTTGCTTGATAATTCTGTTGGGGCTGAAATTTATGGGGATGGAATTGTCGCCCTTGATTGCCTTGTTGAGGCTAGTTCCCATACCGTAGGTTGGGATAATCGTTTATCCAGGACTGTATATATAGAAAAAAGGATCATACTTACATTGAGGTTGTCCATTAAATGCTCCATCAACTACATTAGTTTGTTCAATGTAAGCTTCTTGTATTGTTGGGCACATATCTAAACTATATCCTTGTAAAGAGCATATGCTACAAACTTTCACCTGCTGTACATTGCCACCAGCCAAAGAATGCACAAGAGAAGTAAGATCATTAACTTTATTCTTAAGGTTAGAAATACTTACCTCATTTACTCGTTTGTTTGCGAAGTCTTCACGGGTGCCAAATTGTTTCGAGTTGGCTACCATGTTTGAGATTAATTGGGGTGCAGTTTTAGGTGTTTTATCTACTAATGCCCCTCCACTTGCAGCATCAATGATACTACGGTCAGTAGGCATCAATCCATTATAGAAATATTGAATGAGCAGTTGATCGGGTATTTGATGATAAGGGCATTGAATACACAGTTGCACAAATCTTTCCCAATACTCAAAAAGTGTCTCTCCATGAGATTGCCGAATCCCACATATTTCTTTCCTTATGTTGGCAACTCGAGATACTGGGAAATACTTCTTAAGAAAAATCTTCTTCACGCCATTCCAAGTTCCAATTGAACCTGGACGAATGGAGAAAAACCATGTCCTTGCTGCCTCTTTAAAGAGAAAAGGAAAGCTTTCAACTTAACCTGTTCTTCGTCAACTCCATTCAGTGTCATACCAACATAAACCAAATGGAACTCCTTGAGATGAGTATGAGGATCTTTTCCTGCGAGACCATTAAATATTGATAGCAAATGTATAAAACCAGATTTGAGCTCAAAGTTTACATTATTATTGATGTTTATGCATAATAATTGATTTTTCATGTTAGGAGCAACAAGCTCCTTGAGTGTTTGTTATCATGCAACAACCATGTCGTTGATGCGAGCTTCCTTTCATAACCTGTCTAAAGTTTTTTCTATTTCAAGCTCCAACTGCACTTGACTTTGATTAGTAGAATGAGTTATTGACATAAATCACCAAGAAAACTCAAAAGAAAACAACCACACAAGATATCAAAAACAATGCAAATTGTACAAAAATCTGACGCTAGAAAACTAAAAATGCCTAAAAACCCTAAATTTTTTTGGAATTTGGCCTCAATAGAGTACCACTAATTCTATTTATAACATTGTTTTCCTTTAGAAAATAAAAGGTTGATACCTAATTCCACCAAAAAATTTGTTTTGAATAGTACTGCTGCTGTAATGAATAGTACCATAATAAGAAAAAATTCTTTTTTTTCAGAAAAAGAAATAAAATCATAGCAAATAAAAATAATCGCACAAGAATCAACCAAAATTACTTCCCCAATAATGGCGCTAAAATTTGTTGTAATGTCGCGCTCACACAAATTAATTACCCTAGCTTAAAACACAACACATAAGATAATATAGAACAAGCAAGGGTCGATTGCACGAGAAAGGTTCAAGTTAGATTTTTATGCTAGATGATATGCAACTTGGGGGGTTTTTAGACGTTATCTAGGTTAAAGCAAAATAAATTAGAAAACTATCAAGTGAAATTAAATAAAATCAAAAAATTATCAAGATATCAAACCTTGGTCGCAAGCACACATCCACCTACAGAAATCAGAACTGATCATGGAAATGAATCATTAATTTATATTCTGAATATTTATCTCTTCTTAATATTGGTTAGTTAACAGATCTGCCATATAATTAACCCTAACCATCAAACAACTATAGTGTCCGCACTAGTAATTTAATTCAATGGTAGCTTTAAGAACTAAATAAGTTAATTAATCAAGAAAACATAACAGTCCACAGTCTATGCTTGATTTAATTGAATGCTCTTCCTCAGATTAATAACTTAGATTCGCCATAATTATTAAATTCAGTTGCTTTACAAGTTTATATACCATAACTCCAGTTTTGATATCAAACTTAGCAATAGATTTTCTACAATAATAACTTAGAGCCCGCTCTAACAATTAAAATAAATAATCATAGGAAAAATAAGCATAGGAGAACAAACACATTCGTCATATAAACTAAAAATAAAAGGTAAAATAAATCTCACAGTTCTCGAAATCTGAAAGTTTCCGTGTTTTTGCAACCAAGAAAAAGTGTTTAGCCTTGCATGTTTATTGAACAATTAAAAAAAAAGAATAATGCATAATTTTGAGTTTCTTAAAGGAGGGGGTGTTTTTCTCTTCTTGGGTGGCTGCCTCCCTTCTCTTCTCTCATTCTTTTTATATCCTAGGACACCTTAGTCTTTATTTTACAAAATAGTCCTTCCTTAAATAGATAGTTTACATTTAAGTATTTTAATAACTATTTTCCTAAAAAAGGAGAAATAGCCTTGCATGAAATCTTCTAGCTTTGAATTAGAGAGCTGAATTGCTGAAATAAAAACTTGGATATCGGTGTAGATGTTTCAGAACGTCATTTAAACTCGTTTCTTCATAAAACCTGTTTACTGGCAGAATTCAGTTGTCATCTTTAAAAAATAATATCTCCCCTATATGACATCGTTTTTGTTGAGCGTTTATACACCTTTGAGTCAGGAATCCAACAAAATTGAGTTTGTATAAATTGGATTTTTGTAGCTCTAGATATTCAATTCAGAATGACCGAAGGTCAACATTGGCTGAGTGCGAGATTTGACTTTGAAAGCTGTGATTTCCATGCTCTTTCTTATTTTATTTTCTTGCCTTAAATGTTTAGAAAGGTATGGATGTTAGCTTTTTAATGCCACTAGAATCACTTCATTTTAACCTCTAAAGCTCACGTTTTGCACAAAATATCGACTGAAAATCAAATCTGCTAATTACCTCAAATTTACTCCTTTTTGCATCTTTCATCCAAAAGTGCCTTCAAAACATATAACAAAGAATATCAAGGCATTTTATATATAAAACATAGGCAAAATACTACTTAAATGTGAGTGAAACTATTGAATAATATCGTTGCATCAGGAACAGAGTTACAATTGCCTTTTTATAAATGACCCCAATGTTTATCAATTCAAATGGGATGCCTTATAGCAAAAGGTTCCTCATGAAGTAACAAAGGTTGTTCTTTTTTTCTTTTTCTTTTTTATCTTTATTGGCTATTTTGATTTGATTGTACCTAAATAAACCATCTATGAAAGAGTATATTAAGCTTCGCAGTGTATTATTAATTAGTATATTGATATGTGGCACAAAAAAGATGTCTTTCAAGCTTATTTTATTTAAATCCCTATAATCTACATATACTTTGATTTTGTCACCTTTTTTGGAAACTACTACTATAATAGATACCTATTGTGGGTACCTAACCACCAGAAAAAAAACCATTATCTTATTGCCTTTTTATCTCAGTTTTCACCTTGAGCACTATATCCGAACGAGTTCTTCATAGTTTCTACTTCACAAGTATACCTCTTTCATTTAATGGCACTTTGTATACTATAATGTTACTATCTAAACCAGGTATATTTGTGTTGGACCAAACAAACATATCAACAAACTCGCATAGCAGTGAGATCAAGTTTTTCCTTTTACTAACAATGATTAGAGTCCTTATTTTCAATTCTTTTTTATCTTGCCTTATATTGATATTATTTGTCTTTAACTCTTTTTTTATTGGTTTCTAATCTTGTTCTGATTGTTCTACTAACTTAGCGAATTCTTTTATATCATATTCTTCCCCTTCATTTTCTTCTTTCATTATAATTGTGTACTCGTCAAAATTTAGTCATTCATTCTCAGTGTAATGTGCTTATGATTTTATGGATGATTCACCTTTTGATTTCCTGAAAATGTAAGGTGTTTCAGTATAAATATATATTTTGTAAGTATAAAGAAACATAAAAATTTGTAAAAACACATGATCTCATTGGAAAAAAAGGCTCAACTACAATGAAAACCATATGTTGACATCTTAAGCCAAAATTGCCAACTTGGTATGAAAACAAGGAAAGGCTTAACTACAATAAAAACCATATATTGATATCTTGAGTCAAGATTGCCAACTTGGTATGAAAGCAAAGATAAACATATGAACAAACACAAAAAGAACACTAGAACAACATTGTAATTTACTTTTTGAAGACTGTAAAAGCCTCTTAGGTTATCCAATTTTGAAACCTTTTGCCACTTTTCAAATTTCGCACGAAGGTTTTTGCAAACATTTCTTCCATGATGTGGATAATTAGTTGTGGTGAAAACTCTTCTCCATCCATAACTTTTGCTTTCTCATTGTAGCTTTTAACCTTATTGTTATCTTATTCCAATGTGTTAATGCCCATAACAGCCAAGTCTTGGATAGGGACATTCATCATATCTTTAGAGTGAATTACATAAGTAACAAGTTTTGCTGATACTTGGATTGGGTGGATGTTAATCTCTTCCTCTTTTGGTTTCCTTTCTCCTAGCTTGACCAACTTTTTTTCACATTTGATATCAATAATGCTTTTATAATCTTTCTTTCCGAGCTTAAAATCGAGCCTAAATATCTGATTTGCAATCTTTAACCTTACCAAACTTATTCTCAAAGATAGGATCATACAAGAAATGAAGTCTTTGCTTTAAGAAATATTTAGCCACCATTTTTTAGCTTCAAAAATTATTGGTTTTCTCAATACCATGTTTTATCAACAATTTCAAAAGTATGGAGATTTTATCTTTGCTCTTTTGTGCTTATATGTAAGGAATTTTCATATTCTACACCATTGTCAAGGTCTTTTAGGCCTTAATTATTACCAATATTTCATTCACAATATACTTTAAACATTGATGCAAAGATGATGCCACGACACTAGTGATGTGTATCCAAGGCCTTCTTAATAATATGTTTGTTGTATGACGTGTGAATGTCCATCACTTGCAAGGTTATTAAAAATGCTTATGAGATAATGAACAACTCTATTTCAATGGCACCCACCACTTGCCTTGAGGAATTATTATAAACCTTAGTTGTCATGGTACTTGACAACATATACATTGAATCAATTATCATTTCATTCAGTACATGATTCAGCAGTACATTAAAAGTTGAGCCATTATCCTCCAACATTAAGGTACAATCCTTGCACCTCACATTGATGTATAGAGGTTTATTATGACTTGTTCCTCCCACATTAAGTTTGTCTTTAATGAAGTATAGGTAATTTGTTACATGGATTCTTCTTACCAGATGCTCCATGATTCTTTGGGCCATATCTTGAGACATATATGCCTCTTTCAACACTATTTATAACACATTATGGTAAGGCTCAGAACTTAGATAAGAGACATTAGAGGTATCTTAATAAGGATTTTCTATAGCTGTTTTACCACACTATACTCATTATGCTTCATCAGCTTTAGAAATTTACTAGTTTCTTCATTACTTATAGATTTGTTTATTTCTATATATTTGATGGCATTCTATTGCATTTGGCTTTGGCTTTCCATTGCCTTTCTAATTATTCAAGTGTAAAACATCTGCCACTTCAAGTTAATCCATCAATCCTAGTCTAAAAAATAGGAGCAATACCCTTAGTATTAGGAGAATTTTTATAATTATAAAGCAGTGCATTATAGTTCTCATTATAGGTAACAATATGCTTTGTTAAGATAAGCTTTGGTAGACCACTCTCGGTATGTTGAAATCTACACATCTCTGTTTTCTTCCCTTAAAAACTTATCTTACCCACGACATCTTTCTTCCCCCCTTATCTATTTATAACAAATCACAAGTCATCAGTTGTATCACCTTCTAGTGAAACTCTTCACGTTCATTGATGATATGTCTCATTACTTCGTGAAACCTATAAGAATTATCACCCTTTCTTGAACCCAATTTATTTTTTTTGTTGGCGAACACTCGGCTTTCACTTACATGTCATACAGCTTATCTATGGTTACCATAAAAACCTTTTGTTTCTTCTTCCAAACTCTACAACATTTACTCTCTCACTACAAGAAGCATGATTAGGCAAGGGGTTGGAATTGATGTTGGGAGCATCTTCAAAGGTTATCTATTCTACTTTGAATAATTACAAGAGCTTTTTTTTTAATATTGAGAAAGTATCAATATTATAGCCAAGGTTTACGGCATGGTACTCATAAGTTAGATCTAGTTAGCACCCTTAAAGTATCTTACCTAAGATAAGTTACAATTTGTGGTCTAGATGTGGTTTAAAGATGTTGATGGATTCATAATCAGTGATCCGTCTATGATTTAGAACAAAGATTACATTTATGAATAAATTTAGCGTTTTAAATTTATTAATGAACTCGTATGCTCAGGTAAATTCTTTTATAAAGAATCTATGTAGGTGCCTTGATAGGGTTCATCTATCTTAGAATGCGAAAATGTTTTTCACAATTCATATATTGTGATGAAAAAATACTCCTAATTTCCAAAATAATTCTGAGAATTTTTTAGTCAACTCCTGATACTTAAATATCAGCCTACTGGTGGGTACAATATTTATACAAGAATATTGATTATTAATTTTCATGAATTAAATTTTTTATGGTTATTGAAATATTAGTCAAATCTTTTTCTAAAATTATGCTCAAAATATTTTTTCTCTTTTTTTATAAAAACATGCAATTTTTTTTTGTAACGATTGAGTTGTATACAATAAGCAAAAATTATTTTTTAGTTTTTTTTTATTATTTATTTTTGTAAGGCCATGTTTGGCAAAACCATCTTTTCTTTCTTTAGAAAATTGTTAAAATGGACTTAAAGGTGTGTTTGTCAAATACCATGTTAGGCTAAAAAAATCCTTAACAAAAAGTTACTTACACAAGCAAAGCCTTAAGTACCTGACCCAAAACAAAACCAAACGGGTCAACCCAAAGACACTGATTCAACTATGAACCGAACCAAAAACCAAGGTTTGATCCAATAAAAACCAAAACAAAGGTTTAAATTAAAACAAAATCAAAGTTGAAAATTAACACAAAATATAAAAATTTTCACAGAAAAATAAATCAAACACTTAAATCATGAAGATCACGAAGAACATTTATCAAGAGCCCAGCAAACACAAATCTCAATCTAGATAAGTTTTCATACAATCAAGGGCAAGGTTTTATTCAAAATTATATAAGGATCTATAATCTAATATCCATTCACTTCAGTTATCAAAGAATCAACATAAATAGGTTTCGGTTTAAAAGCTCCATAAACTTGTTATTGATGCAAACAAACCTTAGATTATCTACTAGTAAAATTGCCCAAGTTGGATTAGTGATTAGTACTTAAAAGTGCATTTTTATCATGGTTTTATATCATCATTTTGCACTTAAAGTATCAATAACTCCTTAACTAAAGCATGTTTTATAATAATATATCTAATAATATAAGATACCTTTAATTTATGGTAAATATTCATTTTAAATGCAGGCCTATTAGATAAATGAAAGGATTGATTTATGAATTTAAGAACT
>NW_011500490.1:41522-100819 GCF_000495115.2 Populus euphratica
TTATTGTTATTATTGTTATTATTATTGTTGTTGTTATTGTTATTGTTATTGTTGTTGTATTATTGTTATTTATAATTTGTACAATTAACCTCCTTGTGGTTCGACCCCGGTCTTGCCGGGTTATTTTTTACTTCGACACTCCTGCACTTGGGAGAAGACATCAATCTTTTAGTCGTGTCAATTAGAGTTGATCCAAATCATAGAGCTAAAGTAATGTTATTCTCAAGAATATGAAGAAATTGAATCCAACAACCCAGAAATTCCTAGCCTACTGTTAAACCAAGAACTAACCTCCCAAGCTTTCAAAACATGTTGTTTTTGGTCCTTACAAACCACATTACCAATACTAAGCATAGTTGAATCCAAAGAACTAGCAAATAACATTAAATTATCAATAGCATGCATAAAGTTCGTTTCGAAGTTTAAAACTACCAAAGCTAAACAACAAACATATTCATGCTATTTGGATTTAAAACTTGATATTTTTAACATTTATATACCAAAATATACTTGTGTGAACCATGAACTAGCACTAAAAGACATCAAATTGATCAACATACTTCTAAAATCTTTGACCCACAAACAAAATCAACATATTGTTTTATTACAAAATATATTCAAGTATTAATCAAAATACCTCAAATATACCATCAACAATACTATTAGGATAAAAATACATAATCAAAGAAGCATTTAAACCAAGAATCATGCTTTTAGTGCAAACCTCTCTAACACATTATTAACCAAAACTAAGACAAAAATCATAATGAAAGCTTGAGCAATCTAAAACATGCTTAAAATAAGAACAAAAATAAAACAAACTCTGCCGAAAAACATTATATTATTCTAGCATCAAAATCAAACAAAAAAATTCAAGATAAGCTCAAATAACATTAAAAAAGGTTTGAACATCAACAAATCATGAATAGGCATGCCACATATACTCCACCTTTGACTTTTACATAATTATACCTTTTCCAAGCTTGCTAGTTAGGAACTATTGTTTTTCTTCTCTTTTCTTTCTTTCTTTTCTTTTCACTATCTTTTCCTTCTAAAGCTTGTTAAACCTTCCATATTAAGTTCTTGGACCTTCAAATTATGACTTTTTTCACAGTATGTTTCTCTATATTTTTCTTTTATCTCCCTTTTCTTCATTTTCCAGGGGGTATTTATAGGGTTTGCTAGGGTTTTTTATGGATTCAAACATGGTTTGATCAAAGCATGACCCTTTGATCAAAATGAGAGGGGTTTTAAACAAATATTAATAGTTGGAACCTTTGTCCTTTAATGTTTTTGGGACATTGGTTTTGTAACAATTTTGCCTATGCGGTTTTCTTTTGCGTAGAGATAAAGACATATATCTCTCACCTTCTTATTTTGAATGAAAGATTTATGACCCTTGATAGGAATCGTTAGAAATTTTTAAGTGTGAACTCACAAAAACGTTGAGTGGTTTTGCACAAATGGCTATCTCAGACAAGAATGATTAAGTTGACCAATTTTAAGGCTCTGTTGGAGTAACTTCGATGTAAACGTAATCAGAGACCATATGAACTTGGTAGATGATAAACATACCTTTCGATTGGATCCATTATTACTCAATTTAGAGGTTTGTAGCTTCACATTTATTTGTTTAAAGATGCTAACTCAATCAATCGAGAATTCAAAAATACAGTAATGACTGATTAGGGATAAGATATTGTTGAGTTCATTGAAGAAAATAGGATATAAATATTTGATGAGAGTAGCTTATATTTGTAGAGTGGTGGGGTGAGTTCTCAGTTGAATTGTGGTGGTTACAGCTTAAAAGTAGTTAGGAACACCATATTCATTCACTGGAAAGTGTTTACTCGATCAACAAAAACTGTCAAAAAAGAAAAATAATGGTTAAACGACGCATGCCTAGGTTAAACCCTAGAAATTAAGGTTTTTAATTTGGGATTTGAAAATTTTTACTTTACTTCATGTTTTTTTGATTCCTTTTAATTGCACTCGTAATTGTCTTCTAAATTTTTAATTTCATGTAATTCCATCCTTGCTAAACTCAATCACCAGTCTCAAAATAGTGGTCAAATGACGCATCATCTAGGTCAAACCCTAAAAATTAGGGTTTTTAATTTGGGATTTGAAAATTTTTACTTTAGCTCATGTTTTTCTGACTGCTTTTAATTACATCTATAATTACCTCCTAAACTCTTAATTTCATATAATTTCATCTTTGCCAAACTCAATTATCAGTCTCAAAGTTCAATGCCTTTTTTATTTTAGTCCTTAGTTTCTGATTTATGCACGTGAACCTTTAGGTGACCATTAGATTTTTAATTTTCTTCAATGTAACATTTGATTTGGTCAATTTCAACCCCTATAATTATACACATTTTTTATTTTGGTCCTTAGTTTTGGATTTATTCAACCAAATCTCTAATTGCCCATCAAACTTCAATATTATTACAATTAAAACCTTGATTCATCCAATTAAACCTCCTAAAAAACCAATTAAGTCCCTAAACTTTAATTTATTCCAATTAACTCCTAAATTGACTAAAAAAACTGATTTTTTCTCCTATCAAGTTGTCAATAAGATTAATTAAGCCTTTTAAAATTCTCATTGAGTCCTTACCTATCCAAATTTGTATTTCTTTACCCCTAAATAAAAATATTTTCAATAATAAAACCCTTTGTCAATCAGAATTGGGTTGCTAGTTTTGCCAATCTTATACATCTTGGTAATCAAATTTGTTCACAACCTCCTAAAAAACCAATTAAGTCCCTAAACTTTAATTTATTCCAATTAACTCCTAAATTGACTAAAAAAACTGATTTTTTCTCCTATCAAGTTGTCAATAAGATTAATTAAGCCTTTTAAAATTCTCATTGAGTCCTTACCTATCCAAATTTGTATTTCTTTACCCCTAAATAAAAATATTTTCAATAATAAAACCCTTTGTCAATCAGAATTGGGTTGCTAGTTTTGCCAATCTTATACATCTTGGTAATCAAATTTGTTCACTTGTCATCTTGGTCCTTTACCACTAACTTAGACATTCTTCTAGGCTTTCTTCATGTATATCCTCTTGATTTTGGATTTTCCTTTTCTATTGTTTCTTGATTTTTTATGGGGTCAAAAGTGGATAACAACAACCATCACCCATTTGTGGTGCCTTTTCTACTTTGGTCCTCATCTTTCAAATTTGTCCTTAGTCAACAAATTTGATCAAATTATCATTTAATTCGGCCTAAAAGGGATGCAATTGCACATAAAAAAAGTTTTAAGAACAAATTAAAAAACAAAAAAATCTAAACAATAAATTCATAATAAAATATTAACTACAAAAATAAAACACTTGGGGCATTCATTGTGCAAAATGCATTGTAAATCCCCTCACATGACATCGTGAATAGACTATTCACAGTGCCATTTTGTTCGCCCCTTTTCTTTTCTTTTTTTTTACTTAGCCCTCATTAGACCAAATTGTTCCTTTTAACGAGAGGAGCTAACATTAGAGGTTTTTTACCTTGAAGTTGCAAAGAAAAATATATCTGATCTTGAAAAGATTTTTTATTTCAGGTTAATTTCAAGTTTTGAAATGATTTTTCATATTTTTTAGGCCATAAATGGGTTGATCATGTTGCCTGTGATATTTTGGGTAGAAAATTGGGCTTTTAAGATGAGAAAACAATCAACTCTAGTTTTTTAGCTACCACGTGGCAAGAAACTTGGCAATACAGACAATGATCGTCTAAATGTTTTGTTTTAAAAATAACAGCAGGTAACATGTCGTTCGCCCAAGCTACATTAACATAAATGGCCCTAACGAAATGAGTCAAGTGGGCTGGCTGGCTTGACTTGGCTTGCTAGGCCTAGTAGCGACTGACATTTTTTTTTAAAAATATTTTTTCTATTTTTTTAAATTAAAACTTTTAAAAAATTCATTTATATTTAGATTAATATCCATTCCCTGTTTTATTTTTTTAGAGAGAATTTTTTAAATGACGGTTGGTTTTTTTTTTAGAGAGAATTTTTTAAATGACGTTTGGTTTTTTATTATTTTGTATTTTATTATTTTGTATGCATTTAATTTTTCAAAGAGGTATTTTTAATTTATCTATAGTTTTTTAATCTTGGATGAACTTTATTTTTTTTTTATAAAAATATTTATTTTCAAATAATATTTATAATATGTGTGGTCTTGTAAGATATTTTTTTTATTTTATTCAATCAATTTAATATATGTGTATATTTCTACTATTATTTTGTATAAAAAATATTTTAATAAATAAATTTAGTAAATACAACCGGCTAAATATCTCGTTTTAAGATATTAAATACTTTAATCTACAATTATTTTTTATTTTTTTATTTTATTTGTAGTTATTATTTATGACTTTCATTTATTAATGTATATGTTCATCGATTTATTTGGTTATATATATTTATAAATTTTTTAATTATAAAAATATATAAAAAAATTTATTTATATAATATTTTTTTAAAAAAAATATTTGACCCGCGTCAAATAAAAAAAATTAGCGTGCATGGTGAAAATTCCTTCGAGTCGGGTCAACTTGCACGCGAGAATGAAAGTTTTTTGTTTTATTTTTGTAAAGAAGAGGCTTCTAAACAAAAACAGCAGTGGGAAAGGGAGCGGGAGGGAGGTAGGTGCTGCCATCTCTCTGGCTGGCTCCGAGTCTAAACATGTCATTTCAGACAAGGAATAGGGAGAGGGGCGTCAATGCGCCGACCGAAATTATAAAGAAAAGAAAGAAACCAATCCTCTCACTACACTACACAACCACGGTCTAAGTAATTTGTCGGGATGCGTGCAAAATCAAACTGCTCTCCTCTCTCCTCTGTCACCTTTTCTTTTCTTTACCTCCCTCACTGTTTCAAGCTCGGACTTAGATCACTCACTGTCACACGCGCATTCTCTCTCTACTCTAAAATGCTTTTGTGCTCATGGTTTGGGTTGCATTCTTCATTTCTTTAATTTTCCATAGAAGCAGCAGCAGCAGCAGCTCTCTAATGTCACACCCACTGGCTCTCTTTCTTGGGAGAGCCCTTGCTTCTAGATTTCTCTCTTGCACTAAAGCTTGTTTGTGAAATTTCTTGTGATACTGAACTGGGTTTCTGTTTTCTTTTAGATTTTAGATCAAGAGAGATAGGGATAACCTAAAGCTTGTTTTTCTCTCTCTCTCTTTTAAGGCTCCTGGTTTTGGTTTTAGCTCAAAAGCAGCAGTTGGGTTTTTCTTGAAAGATTCTTGAAACTGATAGCGTAGAGGTTTCTCTCAAAATTACACACACAGCTTCTGTCTTGTTATAGCATTTCATATTTATATTAGTTTTAACCTCTGCAAAAGAAGATAAAAAAACCACCCCTTCTGGCCTTTACTTGCCTATCTACAAACCCTTTTTTTCTTTTTAAAGCTCGAATTATACTCGTCTTTTCCTTTCTTATCTCTTGTATCTTGCGAAGAGTAAGAGACGGACATTACGAGGACTAAAGAATCTTAACTGATAAGCTCCTCAGGAAAGAAAGCGGACACCTTTATTTATATCTGTGTTTGATTATTTAATTGGTGGTGGAAATGGCGATGGCGGTGGCCCCTCAGCACAGAGAGAGCAGTAGTAGTGGGAGCTTAAACAAGCACCTTACTGATAATGGAAAGTATGTGCGGTACACATCAGAGCAAGTGGAGGCTCTTGAAAGAGTTTACGCCGAGTGCCCTAAACCAAGCTCTTTGCGCAGGCAACAGTTGATCAGAGAGTGTCCCATTTTGGCTAATATCGAGCCCAAGCAGATCAAAGTCTGGTTTCAAAATCGCAGGTTAAGATAAAAGAAAATAAATTTACTTATAATCATTTTGTTTGTTTTTATTGAATTTTTAGGCGATCAGGTCTTAAGGGACTGGATTAATGACATTTTTGATGAAAAGGTTTACACTTTGACAGTAAATGCGTTGATATTTTTTGTATAAATATTTAAGTTCACATGAATGAGTACTGGCGTCGCTTTCTTTTATTTTTTTTTTAGGTGGGAGAGAGGCTAGATCCTTATTGCATTTGGGCTTAATTTCCTGAATTTTGTTTGTTTTGCTAGTCTCTTCCTTTTTCTACTAATGCAAGCTTTTCTGTATCGGGTCATGATTTCACACCGGGTTTATGTACTTTCTATTCATAGGAAATGCATTAGTGTACGTGGTTTACTCCAATATGGGTTTTTGATTAGTTGAATTTGGGATGTACAAAAAGAGAATCACAGTGTAAAATTCTTTTGGGTATGAAGGGGTTTCTTGGGCACTGAGAGAAGGTGGTGTTTGGGGGTGCAGGTGTCGAGAGAAGCAGAGAAAAGAGTCCTCCAGACTCCAGACTGTTAACAGGAAATTGACTGCAATGAATAAGCTGTTGATGGAAGAGAACGATCGCCTGCAAAAACAGGTGTCACAGCTGGTGTGTGAAAATGGTTTCATGCAGCAACAACTACAAACCGTAAGTTTCTGATCATGGTCTTCTATTTATAATCCATATTCCAAATTGGGAAGTACTGTGGGTGATCTTGGGATATAAATTTGGCATAGTGACCCGGAGTAACTCAAGCATGCACTTCTGGGTGATTCCTACTGTGACAGTTTTGCCACGTGCTGTGGATGTTGCAGAGTAGAAGATGCATTTGATGTGTGTTGATTACATTGATTCTGTGATAATTGTTGCAGTCTGAGGCCCAAGCACTGAAGTCTAAACAAATTCAGCTTCTAGGGAAAGGAAAAAAGTAGTATTTACATTTAATTTATTAACATCATGTTTTTGTCTTCATTCAAGCTAGTGGTTTTATACTTGTTATATTCATCTATTTTCTTGCTGCACTGTCTTCTGTGTTTGGTCATGCATCACTTCGTTAATTAGTTATAGCACCAATAGTATGGTTTACTGTTTTATAAATGATAGCTCTAATTGAGATCTCTGGATTCAGCACTTGTGTATTTTTCTTTCTTTTCTTCATGTTTGGACACGAGTCACATAATTTGATATTTTGTACAGGCACCTGCAGCGGCTGATGCGAGCTGTGACTCTGCGGTTACCACTCCACAGCATTCACTCAGAGATGCCAATAACCCTGCTGGGTAAATCATTCACCAGGATCTGTTTTCCATCATGTTTTGCATTGTGTTTGGCTGGATGTGTGTCTATTGCTGTATAAGTAATATCATGTTTCTTTTTTCCTTGTTTTCTTTTGGCAGACTCCTCTCATTGGCAGAGGAGACCTTGGCAGAGTTCCTTTCAAAGGCTACAGGAACTGCTGTCGATTGGGTCCAGATGCCTGGGATGAAGGTTGTTTTCATTGATTATTTTCTTTTATGCATCAATACCACCAGTAGGAACGGTTGATAGGTTTTTTGTAAGCACTTTTTTTCCCATCTGAATGAGTCATTTAAATTCTCTGGCAGCCTGGTCCGGATTCGGTTGGGATCTTTGCCATTTCACAAAGGTGCAGTGGAGTGGCAGCTAGAGCCTGCGGTCTTGTAAGTTTAGAACCTACAAAGGTATGCACACTCATATTTGTAAATAATTTATGTTTCTTGTCATTTATTACTGACTGCTTGTTTTAATGTGGTATATATGTGCTGTTTGATCTATTTTTTGTCAAAATATGACAGCTTGCAGAGATCCTTAAAGATCGTCAATCTTGGTTCCGGGATTGTCGGAACCTTGAAGTTTTCACTGTGTTTCCTGCTGGAAACGGTGGAACAATTGAACTATTATACAGTCAGGTAATCAGAAATGGATAAACGCGGGCTTTACTCGTCTATTTTTTCTTCTTCTAGACTTCATGTTCTTTACCAGAGCAGCTAAAAGTTGAAGTTGGTTCAGATATATGCTCCGACCACGCTAGCTCCTGCGCGGGATTTCTGGACTCTGAGATACACTATAAGTTTAGAGAATGGCAGTCTTGTGGTATGTATGCCTTCTATAGTTCAACTGATTCTTATGGACTAATCGATGCTTGTCAATTCAGCTTTAGTGTCAAGATGTTGCACTTGTATTTTTAAATTGTAATGGCCTTATGAGATGTTGCATTTGTATCTTATGTTAAGGTGTGTGAGAGATCTCTTTCTGGTTCTGGTGCTGGACCAAATGCAGCTGCAGCTGCTCAGTTTGTGAGGGCTGAAATGCTTCCTAGTGGCTATTTGATAAGGCCATGTGAAGGAGGAGGGTCAATTATCCACATCGTGGATCATCTGAATCTTCAGGTGCAGTTTTTGACAATTGCCATTAAGTGTCTCTTAATAAGTCAGAGTTAATCTCTTTCATATTTTTTACAGGCATGGAGTGTGCCTGAGGTGCTGCGGCCACTTTATGAATCATCAAAAGCAGTGGCACAGAAAGTGACAATCATGGTGAGTAGGTTCTTGATGTTACCATCTTTCATAAAGCTGTTTTACAAGGGATCAACTATCTTTTCCCATTTTACCTCTATTATGAGAGGACTTTCCCTCGTTCAGTTCATTATCTATCTATTTTGGTGTTGGCTGCTGCATGCAATAATTTGCATCTGTTTTACATTATTGTTCGATATGGTTGAGATGCCTTTTATGCTTGTGAAATTGCACGCTATTCTTTTGTAAGCTGACAATTAGGAACCTTTTCTTTCTTTCTTTTTTTTTCCTGATGTGGGCATGTGCTTCTACCTTGTTATGACATTATTTTGGCATGTTTACAAGTTTGGAATCCTTGAAATAAAACCATTTCCATGTGGAGTATTATTTATTGGTCTGCTGCATATGGTGTTGTGACTTTCATGGATAAGACAGTTTCAACACTACTGTACTGATTACCTGGTTTCTTTCAAGGCGCTGCGCCATGTCAGGCAAATAGCTCATGAAACTAGTGGCGAGGTGGTGTATGGTTTAGGCAGGCAGCCAGCTGTGTTGAGAACCTTTAGCCAAAGATTAAGCAGGTAGTTATATGACCCTGTCTGTAAATTTTAGTGTTGTTCTTGCAAAGACATTCATGTGGGCCAACCTAATGTATATTTAAGCTTTTGAGGTGTGTGTGTATATGTGATTTAATTGTGTATTTCTGTTCTGTGTCAACTTCTCGTAGAGGCTTCAATGATGCAATCAATGGGTTTAATGATGATGGCTGGTCACTGATGAATTCTGATGGAGCTGAGGATGTAATAATTGCTGTTAACACAACCAAGAATTTGATCAGTGCTAATAATCCTGCTCATTCCCTTTCATTCTTAGGAGGGATTCTTTGTGCAAAGGCTTCCATGCTACTGCAAGTAAGTTTCGAAACTGTGATCACAAACTTTCTATGGCCCATAGAAATAATAAAGAAATCTTTAGCATGTAATTGTTAACTTCATGTTCTTGCATTCTAGCCAACCCTGAATAAGCAAGTTGTTCATTTGCATTTTCATCTTGTGTGCTAATTGTGGTTGTTGAATGTTGAATAAAGTGCACTTTTTGACCAATTTAATTTTTTCCCTCTACTTTTGACTGCTTATTTACTTTGATCTGACTATTTGTGCTTGCCGGTGGAATCTGAAATTACAACTGAAATCTTTACAGGATATTCGCTGAATGCTCTGGCCTTTCATCTTTCTTGCTATATGTGGAAAGTCTTTGTCTGAAATTTCCTTGTTTGAGGCTTGATTATACTCCCTCCGTCCCAATATTATTGGCCCTTTTTCATTTTTTAGTTGTCCCATTTTATTTGGCCAATTTGAAAATCAAACGTTTTACAAATACTAAATTTCTATTATGCCCTTTTAAATTTACAATATAATAATTTAGATTAGGAGTAGAAAAGGAACAACATATTAGAGTCAACGCTAATTAATGAGCAAGTGGTATTTTCTTAAATTTTGTGTTTTTATATGAAGGGGGCAGTAATAATGGGGCAGGGAGTAATATAGAAACTGATAGTTATTTCTTCCTTTTGGCATCAAGAGATGTCAAATGTTGGTGTACTGTTTATAGACAATGTGGAAATCTTAGGTTGCATGTGGCATGGGGTTAAAAATCCGGAGGGAAAATGTTAGGAGGGGTAAGTGTTGAGGGTGTGCAAAGTGTTAAAAGATGTAAGTGTTAAAGTATGTTTGGTAGGGGTTGAAAAAATTAAGAGTAATAGTAGGTCCCAATATAAATCAAATCAAATTTTAAATGAAAATATAATTATTAAAATATCAAATAATAGATATTTGCAGTCCAAAACAGGAAGTGGAAGAAAAAAAAGAATACATAAATATAAAATTCAAAAAAGGGAGGGAAAGGCACAGAAACCAGATTATTCCTCCAAAATTGCTTTACCTTTCCCCCCACAAGGCTAACATTAACCTTCTTTTTTGGGGTCAATTTTACCCCCCAAGAAACTTTCCTCCCTCCCCAAAATCATACCAAACATTACTAAAGGGGGTAACTTTTCACCTCCTTTGCCGCGTGCCAAACGTAACGTTAGCACTTGTGTATGATTAAAAGAAAGAATTTAGTGCAACATGTCTTTGGATAAAACTGATTTCTCTTTCTTTTTACCTGCTAGAATGTGCCTCCAGCTGTGCTGGTCCGCTTCCTAAGGGAGCATCGCTCTGAGTGGGCTGATTTCAGTGTTGATGCCTATTCTGCTGCATCATTGAAAGCTGGTTCATATGCATATCCAGGGATGAGATCCATGAGGTTTACCGGGAGCCAAATCATCATGCCATTGGGCCACACAATTGAACAAGAAGAGGTATGTTTTCTGTTGGCAATTGTTTCATGCTCATTATTGCAACATTGCTGGTAAATGGAACCAAAAGGATTATGTAATTTCTTAAAAATGAGATGTGATATCCCAATCCATATTTTATTTTGGTGCTCTGTGGGTTTCCCTTTTCATGAGCTTCTCCGTATTCAGTATTCAGATTGCCACGATGATTACTGAGCATTTGCTTTGTGTCCATGGCTGCTTCCTTTTTCATGACCTCGCACCCTAGTCCAATCAAGGGATTTCAAAGTATTATCATGCTTTAGTGGGCTAGTCTTCTGTCCAAACAAAAATGTTGTGCCCTGCTTAACTTGGCCATGTACTGCCATGAGTGCAATCATGTGTTGTGAATCATGATGATTACTGAGCATTTTCTTTGTGTCCATGGTTGCTTCTTTTTTCATGACCTCGCACTCTAGTCCTCTCAAGGGATTTCAGAACATTATCATGCTTTAGTGGGCGAGTCTTCTGTCCAAACAAAAATGTTGTGCCCTGCTTAACTTGGCCGTATACTGACATGAGTGCAATCATTTGTGATGCGAACATGTATCTTCAAGTACTTTTGTTCCTAACTGAAACTTGTGTCCAGTTGCTTGAAGTTATTCGACTTGAAGGCCATTCTTTTGCACAAGAAGATGCTTTTGTTTCACGGGACATTCATCTCCTACAGGTGCTATTTTTTAGCATTTCTATTTATTTACCTTTTCCTTTTCTATAGCATATAGCAGTCAGTTTTTTTTTGGTTTAATTGAGTGTTAAAGAGTTTTGGGGCTTCTACAGTTGCAATATGCACCCCTCTTTTGACACGGCTAACCTCAACCAGTTCAACTTGGGCATGGTAACCAGGTTGATGAGCCTATTAGGTTCACAATTTTACTGTGTTAGTTTATACCAGGGTTGATACCAATTTCTTGTTTCGTTCCTATTTACTATTTTACAGAATTCAGAAAATTTCTTTAGCACTTTTTTTATGCTGTACTTTTGGCTGCCTGAGAGAAGCCTGATCATGTTCTTTAATCAGGCCTGCATATACTAGCAAGAACCAGCTGCATATGCTTTAATGGTGTTTCCTTTTTTTTGGGCAGATATGTAGTGGAATTGATGAGAATGCTGTTGGAGCCTGTTCTGAACTAGTTTTTGCTCCAATTGATGAAATGTTTCCGGATGATGCTCCACTGCTACCCTCTGGTTTCCGCGTCATTCCACTGGAATCAAAAACAGTTGAGTATGAGTGGATTTTTTCCCTTTCCATTGGCCTCATTGGACCAGAGTTTCATTTTGTTAAGTAGTTGCTTATAAAGTAGACATATCTCAGTTGCATTTTACCGTGTTGGTTTGAGGCGTTACTGGAAGTTGCATCCTATTTTTTTTCAATATGTTGATGTTGTTATACAGAAGGATGCGCAGGAGGCATTGACCACAAATCGCACTCTGGATCTAACATCAAGTCTTGAAGTGGGCCCGGTAACAAACCATGCTTCAGTGGATGGTTCATCATGTCATTTGCGATCAGTGTTGACTATTGCTTTCCAGTTCCCATTTGAGAGCAATCTACAGGATAATGTTGCCACCATGGCCCGTCAGTATGTCCGCAGTGTGATTTCATCTGTCCAGAGGGTTGCCACGGCCATATCTCCATCAGGATTGAATCCAGCTTTGGGACCAAAGCTATCTGCAGGCTCCCCTGAAGCTCTAACACTGGCTCACTGGATCTGCCAAAGTTATTGGCAAGTCCTGCCTCAAGTTTCATCATGGTTTAGTGACTATATTAATAATATTAATAGTAATGAAGCTATAATAATCAAGTTGTCCCATGTACTGTTATTATGTGTTTTAGAGTAGAATAACTGTTCATTAATTTGCCAAAGCATCTTGTTATGCAGCTTCTATGATATTTTGAGCTTGATAGAACTTTCTAATCTTTTTTTTTTCAGTTACCATTTAGGAGCAGAATTACTGAGATCTGATTCTGTGGGTGGAGATTCTGTCCTGAAACATCTATGGCATCATCCGGATGCAATTTTATGCTGTTCATTGGAGGTACATTTACATCCACTTAGATAACATTATCTATCTGTCAAATATTTAGTTGAAGCGCCTCTTAAAAATTGCATATGCTACACCAGACCAGCGATGCTACTATTGAGGACAGTGTCTGTTCTTCAGTATCTGAGATAACATCAGAGATTTTTTTCATTATCTATCTGTGTTTTTTTGGTGTTGCAGGCACTACCAGTGTTCATCTTTGCTAACCAGGCAGGACTTGACATGCTGGAGACAACTCTAGTGGCTCTCCAAGACATCACACTGGATAAGATATTTGATGAATCTGGACGCAAGGCATTGTTTACAGACTTCGCAAAGTTAATGCAACAGGCAAGTCTTACGTGGAAATATGTTTTATTCCTTCTGATCGCTTGTTTGACTTGTGTGTTGAGAAACGTTGGGTGTTTGCCTTCAAGTTAGGTTCTTTATGAAAATTTCCCTCATCATTATAAGGCACTGGAAAGATCTGTGACATTATTGTCCTCTTTCTTTTGATTGGATCGTTCTAAGATAATGTGTGTTTTTGTTGTGTGTATTCCCCAAAATTTTCCAAGCAAAAATGGTAGTTGAGGATGGTTGTAGCTGGTTTGATTAATGAGATCCTGGCTACTGTAAATATGTTCTCTGTGCATTGTCTTCTGTTGTTACTGGGCCCAGCTAGTCTGCGGGTTGCCTTCATTAGGAAAAAATGGAACATAAACTGTATTACTTACAAACCCTAATTGGGGAAACTTGTCCTTCTGTGATCAGGGATTTGCATGCTTGCCTGCTGGAATCTGCATGTCAACAATGGGGCGTAATGTATCATATGAACAAGCTATTTCATGGAAAGTGCTTGCTGCTGAAGAGAACACTGTCCACTGCATTGCCTTCTCTTTTGTAAACTGGTCTTTTTTGTGAAGACCACAGTTCATTCACCCAACACTCTCTGCCCATCTTCCCTCCCAGTTGAATATGAAGACAACAAAGGCATGGTGGAGATTTTTGAAAATGAAAAGATAAGTTTTGTAATATTTATACCAAGCTGCAGGTTTGCATCATATTAATTTAATTATTTTTCTTTTAGTACACCCAGTTTTTCGCCGTGTCCATGTAAATATACTTTTCCTCTCCAATATCAGCGGAGCTCTTCTTGCACTTCACTGTAGTGTCCCAGTTTCATTTTGAGCCTTGCATCTGTGTGCTGCTGCATTTTGTCTTTGAAGATTTCATTTCAATGGTTTGCGATTTATTAGCTCCACATTGCACTGCTAATATTCGAGTGGAGTTTTCCTTTCCCTTGGATTTACGAGGGAGGCTTTGAATGCTAGTTCTGCAGCTTCTGCTACAGAATCTTGGTGCTTTTAAGAATTTGTTCACGCTCTTGTCTTCCTTGCTCTCGTACGTGGGATTCTATCCAATATTCGTGTCTGTTTTATCCGCTAGCTCATTAAACGTAGGTGCTGGAGAATTCGTGTACTGACATCGTTTTTTAATTATTGCCATCACGGCCTCAAATTAAATAGAAAGGCCTGTTGAACAAAAAAAATCCAGAGGCCCTAGGCGGCTCGCGGCGGGAACTCTTCCTATCTAATAATCATCATATGCGTGCATCAATGATTTGCTAGGTAATTGGTTCGCTTATTTTTAAATGTAAAAATTATGTAGATATTGTTTATGTATTTTTTATTTCATTAAAATCTTGATTATGATGAAGTATTATTTTAAAAAAGAAATACCAATATGATGACATCTTGGTGGGGTAAAGTTGTTTTTTTAATACTTTTTAATAAATAATTTTTATTTAATTATATGATAATAAAAATATATATTATTAAAAAAGCAAAATAATGATGGGTTATAATAATATAATAATCTTTTAAAAAAATTAAAAAAAAAAAAACAAGTCGAGTGTATCTTGAATTTAAAGATGTTATTAATTGCTATACTCAAAAAAAGAACTGGGTTGGAATCATTATTTTTTTTTTCTTATTCTTTGTGTGTTTTTTTTTCAATTCATTTTGTTCCTTTTCCAATCTTTAGGTTTTTAGAGATAAGAGAGAAATTTATCAAAAAAAAATAGTGAAAGAGAGAGAAAGGAGGGAGAAAAAGTTGTCGGTTAACCATTATCTAACAATAAAAAAAACCGATTTTCATGCCAATAAAATTTATTCAATGAAAAAAGATCCATTTAGGCCTTCATCTCATTAGAAAAAATCGATAAATGTTGAGAAATAATATTTTTTGTTTTTTGTATTTTTGAACAAATTTATGAGTGTTTTGAGTTGAGAGAATGGTTTATTGACATGAGAATGATGTTAATTGGGTGTTGCTAAGCTAAAATATGCTGAAAATAAATTTTAAGGTTCAAAAAACCTCAAACCAATTTTATAATGACCTCTTTAATGGTTGTATATGCCAAAGTGAAGCAACTTAATTTAATTATTTTGTTACTAATCAAGTTTTAAATTATTTTTAAAATATAAAATAAAATAAGAGAAGACCACAATGTAAACCACGGGGAAAACATATGGCCAGAGTCAAAGTCGGTAAAGAAATGCTTTTTGACCCATCTATTTTCCTTTCTTCTTCGTTTATTTTGTTCTTTTTTCAGTCCCTAGAGTTTAGGAGAGGATAGAGAATCTAGCTAGAAAATATTAAGGAAGAGAATTGTTGGTTGGTTGTATTTTAGCAATAAAAAAAATCGATTTTGATGTCAACATTTTTTATTCGATGAGAGGAAGTCTATTAAGATGTTCTTAGACTTTTATCTTGATTTCATTTTGTATTTTGAGACCAATTTAGGGTGTGTTGAATTGAAAGATTGGTTTATTGACATGATAAAAAAAATATTTATTAGGTGTTTTTAGATGAAAATAAGTTGAGAAATGAATTTATAGATCCAAAAAAACCTGCCTGAATTTTCAACCACCTATCTAGTATTTGAGAATAAGGCAAGCAAATGAGGTGTTATTGTTTTTTTCTTTTAGATAAAAAGACCAAAAATAATTTCCTCTGTAAATCAAAACAGAGTGATGTAATCTAACCTATAAATTTTATTTATTAATTTGATTGATTTATTTAATTAAACATGCATCAACGAGTCTGTTTATAATGATAATAAAAAATTCTTCAATCTAAAAAGCACCTTAACAATAGATACATATTTTTATATTAAAAAACCAACTTCTGATCTCTTCTATAATGTAGTAGGAGTAAATAGGCTAGCATATACTAAATAAAAACAACTTACATTCATTGTAAATGCCTCCACAATCACCGTGTGGTGCTACCATTAATTCAAAATCCATTAAAACATGTATTTCTCAACCTTATATAGAAAAATTCCACATTTAACATAAAAAACATATATAGATGAGA
The DNA here is from genome assembly GCF_000495115.2 of Populus euphratica. Lineage (NCBI taxonomy): Eukaryota > Viridiplantae > Streptophyta > Magnoliopsida > Malpighiales > Salicaceae > Populus > Populus euphratica. The sequence continues at coordinate 57,676 of NW_011500490.1, forward strand.
TGGTAGAGTCTATTTTTCTCTATAATAGTTATTGAATTATTATCAATTAAGATTAAAATATATCATTTAAAATACATAATTTTTAGAGTCTAGTTTTCTTTATAAAAACTTCCTGAAATGGAGGTTTGAGATAACAATTGGGTAAGTATTTACTATTGATAGGCATTGTTAATGGTTTTAAAAGAGGAGGGCTAGGGTTTTGAGAGATGGATTGCTCATCAAATAATTTCTTAAAAAACATCATTTCTTCCATCAATTTTTTTAAACCCTTCCTCTTTTTTCTCCTTTTCTTTTCTTTAAAACCTTTTTTGTGGGCTATTTTTTGGGGTTTTTTAATTGATTTTTCTCTTATTTAATCATTATATTTTTTGTTTTTGTGTTTTGTTTCAAAACCCTAACCCTAGTTTCTCTTCGACTTTATTCTAGGGTTTGCTACATGAATTATAAGCCAAATTGGCCATGGATGTTTTGTTTTATTTATTGTAGATTAATTTAGTTCAATATCGTTGTTGCGATGAATGTCAGTTTTTAAAGTTTCTATTTATTTTTATTTTTTTGGTATTTGATAATGTTTTGAAGTTGGGGAAGTTATGATCTTGGATTTGAATCTAAATTGAATTGAATGAAAATTAAAGTGGGTTAGTGTTATTTTGTGGTTATTGAGTGAAAATGGCAGGCATATAAGGAATTTAGGGTTTTTAAAAGGAGTTGAAGTTAAAGTTGAAATTAAAAATTTCTTTTGTACTAGTTATTTGACCAATGCTCTCTCAAGGGTTGTATAATATTTTTTCATATAAAAATTGGATATGTAGGCTTTTCCGATGTATTTTTTAACATAAAAGTTTCTAAGTGTGAATCAAAATACTTATGCAAGCATCTAATTAAATAAATCGAGAATCATGCATGTAAATAAATGTGAAAAAGCCATCACGATAACATGAGGAAAAAATCTTTAAAAGAATGAAATTGGATAAAAAAAGAAAAAAAAAACAGGACGAGTCAACTTAAAGTAGCGTTATAAATATATACTTTGAATAGTAAAGAGCAGGTCAACCCAAGTTAGCTTGCGAAACCTATGACTTACATAATGAAATCAAGATAATACAATAGAAAAGAAATTGAAGAAAAACACAAAGCTAATATTGTTTTTTTTTTTAAATAATGTCAAATGATGAAATAAAAAAAAATGTCGGCCCGTGTTAATTTTTCAAATATATGACTCCAGTTATTAGATCACAAACACCATACTGAAGAAAATGTGAAACCATATCCTTAACAAATCAAACATTGAAGGATAAAATTGGAGGAAAATCAATTAATAAAAGGATCTTGGATAAAAAATATTAATTAAAAGAATGAAGGTGAAAATTAAAAACAAATAAATTAGAGGGTGGACTAGAATTTTGATTGGAGGGTTAAATTGAAAAGAAAAATAACTTTAAAAAAGAATAAAAATATAAAGAATGAGGATCAAATTGAAGAAAACAATACCTCATAAACTTGGATTAAAGAATGAAATTGAAAATCATAAACTTTTATAAAACAACCAAGAAACAAAATAGAAAGCAAAAGAATAAGTACTTAATTGAAAATGAATGACTAAATAAAAAATAAATAAAACTTGTACAAAAAGTTCAAGAAATAAAATCTAAAAATCAAAAGAATAAGAATTGAAATTGAAATACCAAAAATAAATAGAACTAAACTATATTTGTTTGGTGAGGAAAAAGAAAATAAAGCGAGAGAGAGAGAGAGGAAAAAAAAAAGAAACGCTCTTGGGGACAAACCGTCACACTTAGATGGACATGTGCATCACAAAAAAAAGAAGGACGTGATGGTGTTTCAAACGACACAATGAAAGCACGAGTTTGGTTATTAAGAGGCATCACATGCATCGTTCAAAAAAGATGAATGCCTCCTAAATGCTGACATGTATAAGGATTTTTCAATTTAAAGATCAATTAATTAACTTAAAAAGACTAATCTACCCTTAATGATATGAAATTAAAAAAAAAACTAAAATGGCCAAAAGATCATTGGACCCATGTTTTATTTTTTCATGTTCTAAGGGAAAATGTCATTTTTTATTTAAACAATTAAAAATACTTAAATACCTTCGTCTATAATTTAGAAAAAAACTTATCTGAATGGCATTAAAGTCATTTAACTCTTTTAGAATAGTTGGAAAGACACATATACCCCCTTGCAATTAATTAATTACGAATAGTCACCTAAAAAGACCAAAATACCGTTGCTTATAACCTTATCACTTTTTCTCTGATGGAAAAAAAAAATCATTGCATTGTAGTAATGAATAGTGAAAATAAAGTATTCCACAAAATCTACTACAGCGTTTACTCCATGCGTTTTAAAGTTTTTCTTAATATGTTGATTGTTTGGTGTTGTTTATGAGGGCTAGAAAATTTGGTTATAAACTTGTAATTTAATGTGTTTTGAAGAGGAAATGAAGTTGAATAGGGATCTTTTCTGGTGTTGTTTATTAAAAGTGAAAAGTTAGGTTTTAATATATAAGAGGCTGAATTTTAAAGGTTATATAACTTTGTTTTGTCTTTTTTCAAGGGATGGTTTGGATGACTTAGTTTAAACAAAATTCAAGGAGATGTTTCACTATTCATATAAATAATAAAGCTCTATAAAAAACCTTAGATCTTTTAGTTTCATAGTTAATTAGATATACAATAATAGAAATCATTAGCTAGCTTGCTTAGCTTTTAAAGCCTTTTGATATAAGCTAACTAAAATTAACCATATGTAGCTCTTACAGGATTGAAGAGATTATGGAAGAGATTGCATTGCTTAAGGCCAATTACCAAACAAAATTAATACTCCTAAATGCATATGTTAGGTAATGTGATCCTAGCCACGACATCAAAGAATCTATTAGTAGTGTCTATTGGGTCTATTCTAAGACTTAAAACAAAGTGGATCCAATAGGAGTTTCATGGGTTAATTCAAGATTCTTAGGTTAAAAAGATTTAAATCAATCAATATGGATCTTTATCTACTTTAAAAGTCATATATGGAATTACAAGAGAAATTTAGATGTGATTTCAATTGGGTTAGAAATTAGACATTTGTTTTTTTCTAACTATATATGATAAACCAACTAATTTATCCATAAAAGAGAAAATAACATGGTTAAAGTTGATCTTAGAAAATACCAACAAGATGTGAAAAAAGAAGAAGAAGAAGCATTGTTTCCGTAAGAATTGTAGGTTCTATTTACTACAAGGAGTTCTTAATGCTATTTAAAACTTATATGGCATCTTTTGACTTCTTATTTTACAAGGATTTCACATCAAATAAGAAAAATTAATTGGTCAAAAATTAATTTTTATTTTTACAAGGGATCAAGTTTTTTGTTCAAAAAAGATTCTTTAACAATTATTTTTCTTGAGTACTTTTCACTATCATATATGAAAATGGTAAAAATGATTTTAGATTATTATTATTATTATTATTTTATGTTAATAAACATTTTTCACTCATATAAGCATATTGATAGATTTCCATAATTCTGGAGAATTTATTTATTGATTTGTTATAAGTAGAAAACATAACAAAGTTGTTTAAGGATTAATAATGCAGAGTTAAACTCAATAAAAAGGATGCCCAAGCTAATTAAATAGTCTGATAAAAAAAATCATAATTGTTTATCTAATTACCATATCTCTCTTAAATTTAGTTTTTAATTTTACTAAAGATTTTCCAAGTATAATTTTATAAAAACACTAGCTTGCTATAACCAATAAAGGTCCAAAAGGCTTTTAAAATAGATTTATATGATATTATTTGGGTCAATTCATTGTTTTCCTTTGTATTTTATAATATTTTTTCTATTTGATTTATAATTGTTTAAGGAGTTGTAGAATTTTTAAATAGATAAACTACTCCAAGGAAAAAATCATTAATAAAATATGAATTAAAGTTCTAATTGCAAGACTAAAAAAATGGTCTTTCTTTGTGTTTATTTATTTATTTATTTATTTTATAAAGGTCGGTTGCATCACATATAAATCATTTGATCACAAAATACATGCATTATAATAATCTTGTTTCAATAGATAGATGAAGGGATATAAGGTTATCAGTATATATTTATAAATACTTGCCTGTTTCATAATCTCATACTTCTTGAATCTTGCATCATCATCTTCTCTCGGCATTAATCTTTTTCTATATATATATATATATATATTTTATGAATATATGATCTAGTAAAATTCTTGAAGAAATATCGACGTTTAGCTTGGGAATGCAGCTTTATTATACTTCTACTTTTGACACATGAATTAAGGATGCTTCGTTTTCAGTGTAGTAACGATTTCTTCTTTGGGATTCCAATATATATATATTACATAAAAACAAAAGGCGAAAAAGATAGCGTTATTTTGCCCACAATTCCTTTCTTCTCTACTACTAAGACACCGTTTCACTATGTTCTTAACAAATTTAAATTTTTTTTATTAAAAATTAATTTTTTTATTTTAAATTGTTTTAATATACTATTTTTAAAATTAAAAAAATTATTTTAATACATTTTAATATATAAAACATTTTAAAAACAATCATAACCGAACTTATAAAGAGCTACACTCGTCGCACTTTTAAATAGGCTACTCTCGTGGTGACCTTTTTCCTTTCTACGAGAATGTGAGCGAAACAAGTCAAGTCAGCAGGTGGAAATGATAATTAGAAGGAAAGGAGCCAATTCTTGGTTTTGCCCATTTTAAGTACTAATCCCTTGTCGGGATCTATCTCTCTTGCCATCTCCGACCAAATGTCTTCCGACCGTTCAAAATCAAGCCCTGCTATCGTTTAAACATCCACCACAAAATTAATTGCGGTGATCAAGTTCTTTCAAATCCCAAACTACTACAGGTGAAAGATTGTCAGAGCATAGCACCCACCTGGTGCCTTTAGTTTTACATGAAATTTGGGAGCTAGTGCAAATCTCAATGATACCTAATTTCCATTACCTCGATGCCTGCATGAAGTAAACCTTTGGCGCTGCATGTTAGATAACTCCTAGCCGAATAGAAAGGAGAAAGAATGTGAGCGTCCACTCTTTAAGAAGTCATTACACATACACCTTGCGAATGTCCACACCAAAGCTATCCAATCAAATCCATTGTGCCTAAACAAGCAAATACAAAGCACCCCAAATATTTACGTTGCATTCTGATTTACAACAAAATCGCATGCCAAGAGTAACGAACTCATCCTTCTATCAATGCACACATGCAACAAAGATTAAACAAGACCGTCTTGTATTTCAGTTGGTACCACAAAATGGCCCGTGTTGTCAATTTCTTTTTAATTCAGCAAATTTTTTGTTCTTCATCGTGATGCCAGTGACCAAAAGTTCAGGAGAAAAGATGGCAATGCAGAGAACCAGCTGATAAATGCCATGGCTGTAGCAGTTTCGAACTGTAAACAATGGTTATTGGCACAGCTGTCAAGATCATTGTTGATAAGGACTGTGATGCCAGCAGAAGCACAGGCAGCAGCAAATGTGAGAGTGGAAGCTATCTGCATGAAAATGACACAAAATTGAGAATAAAATCTAAATGCAAATAAATTAACTCACGAGATAATACAACAGAGTTAATTGATGTGAAGTGAAGAAAGATGGAAAATGCACACTCGAATGTAGAGTAAACATCCATGTAACTGAGGGAGTATTATCGCAACCTTTCCATTCTACAGTTCAATGTACATTTTTGGAATGAGCACCATGAAAAAATTTCCCGAAAGGGAACCTCATGAAAATGCCTGATCAAACTTATAAGACCTAACTCCACAAAACTAAATGTCAAGGGTCATAAAATATGTAGTGTTTATGCTCTCTATACATTTTGCAAGCCTCCACGAATTTTCTTTAAGAATTAATATTTTTCAGGCTGCAAAAAATCTTGTTGTGTTAAAGATATTTGTATGTACAAGGAAAAAGTGGAGAAAGAATATTGATTTTGTTTAATCTTGATATATATGTCTATTTTGATCTCTTATTTTTGTTGCTAATTGGGTGCATGTTAGTGAAGAATAGGAAATGGAAAAATGAATTAATATTTTATTTTTGAATCACACAGTAACTCTCTCGTGTACTAACCATTTAGTTTCTTATTTTTCCAATTGACAGAATTGATTTTCTTTATCAATTTAAAGCAGATCTTAGTAACAAATTTAATGATATCTTGCTAGCTCCACAAAAGTATTTGACAATCTTTTGCAAAATGGACTTTATATAGAGGTATTTTAGGAAAGTAGACTACTTAAAGCATTGACCAGACAAACATTTTAGGACGGATAAAAAATAGAAAGGCAGACAATCTCTTTGATATGGAGGGAGAATATTGAAAAATCCTAGAATAGCATGCACCCAAAAGCTTATGCAGAAACCATGATGAGCATAGTTATAGCACTTGAGCTTGTGAAATATTATAGTGAATGCTATCTTCTTGCCATTTCTTAAAGAGATAAGTCATAAATATTCATTCTAAATGTGTATTTGGGATTGTGGTGCAGAATACTTTTCAAAAAAAACTTTTCGCTTGAAAATGCATCAAAATATTTTTTTATATATTTTTTATATTTTTAACATCAGCATATCAAAACCATCAAAAAACATTAAAAAAGTATCAATTTGATGTTTTTTCAAGCTAAAAGTACTTTTGATAAGCACCTAAGCATTCCTAGACACTCCCTAAGTAGATTTAAATATGATTCTAGTCTGCATTCTAGTAAAATGTAGTTAGCTGAATTTTCCCTCTAGTTATGACTAAATGTAGACTCCACTCCTTAATGCTAAAACATTAGATTAGTGATAATGAAGATGTTAAGAGTTGAAATAAAACAGCAAGTGATGGTAATTGTAGCTTTAGCTCTTACAAGCTGAAAATCAAAATGAAAAGAAGAAGGGGTAAAAAGGGATGGTAGTGGAGTAACCATAAAGCACAGGAAATTGAGTGGATAAATAGGGGGAAAACTAGGTTTTAAGGGAAAAACCGAGCAGTCCAAATCACTTAACAATCTTATGTAAGAGGAAGACTGGCTGCTACAAGCCACAAGCAAAATGCATCAATCTTTAGGAGTGTAAAGATAAGGGCTGCAAACATATAACATGCGAGAACAAGGATGGCCCAGATGTCCATTTTTAAGATTCAGTTTTACATTAAAGACATTGTCATCTTACCCCATCACCAACAGAAAAAGCTACGACAATCCTGTAATTCTGCAATGAGCGCATCACCAAAAGGGCATAAATATCAACAATAGCCAAGCAAAGGCTCCACAGGCACTGCAAGCTAGCGGCCACAACTAGGTAGCTGATATTGCACAATATAAAAGAAAAGAACTGATGTCATCGAACAATAAGTATCATAATTCACATAAAAACTGACTCGCAAACCAAAAATTAGACACCCCATCCTGTTAATAGTATGATATGCAAAATTCAGTAGCATGATTACATAAAGAAGACATCCAAAGCACAACTAATTCAGTTGTCGGGATAAAACAACTCACTCATCAACAGTGAAATCTTATTAATAACCAGAACATGTCAAACATAACTTCTTATATTTCCAAGCTGTTAACCACATTGAAATACAGATACAGCAAGCTAATACAAAACAAGGATGCTTTAAATATTAAGTAACAAGGAAACAAACAAAGAGCGTTTGAAGATACTATATGGTGAAAATTTAATTATAAGCTCTTTAGAGAGGCGTGCTCTTCATGACATACCAATGCAACTCCGGTGTAACTCAAGTGTTTGAAGATACTATATGGTGAAAATTTAATTATAAGATCTTTAGAGAGGCACGCTCTTCATGACAGGTAATGCAAGTCCAGCGTGACTCAAGTGCTTTCCCTAATTCTCTTCTTCATACCAATGATCCACACAAATCAATCAAAATGCTAAAGATAGTATCGGAAAAGGAGTGTTCTTTTCCAAATGAACAGCCACAGCCTGATCAAATCAAGCCCTAGATAAAATTATTGGAAACGGAAGTGCTCTCCTTTTTCGAGCCTAACTTGTAATTTTGCTAGGCGTTGAAACACTTCATCTTCCCTGCTTTTAACATAGCAGCAGCAGCAGCAGCAATCAAATAAAAAATTTAGGGTTTTAAAAATACCAAACTGATATTAATAAGCTAAATATTTCATATAATTCTCTTAAGGAAAGATGAAAGCAAAATCAAGCAATTGAGCCAAACACAACAAATAAAAAATAAATAACAAAAAAAGGAAGGCAAGGAATTCAATTACGTAAAGGCAGTAACAGAAGGGAAATCGCTGGTGGAGGCCATGACAGAAAGAGCCGTAGCAGCAAATATAAACTGAGAGAGGCGCAAAGCAAGGCCGCCTTTGGTGCCTGGCATCCCTTGTATGTCTTTCATCCTCACTCTCGGCGCGTTATTGTTTCCGCCATCCGTCGTAGTCGGATCTTCCACCGGGTGTATTGATGCATGGCTCACACTCATCTCTCCACCACCACCACCACCACCACCTGCCTCTTCAATTCATTGTTATAACAATAATAGTAATAATCTTCTTCTTAAATTAAATTAAAATCGAAACAAAACAAAACAAAAAGGAAAATACTTCTATATTCTCCTCTAAATCCAAAAATTACTATTTCTTTCTCAGATTCTTTTTCTTTCTTTTTTTCTTTTTTTTTCTAAAAGTAAAAGGTCAAATATTTCCTCTTCTAATTTTGTGAGAGACTGAGGAAAGAAAATCCTGCCTACTTGAGTATAAGTGTATGGTAATGGTAAAGTTTTCAGTGAGTTGTAATTTAGTCCCTGTCTTTTTTATTTTATAATTTTGTTGTTCTAGTTTTGGGAATCATGAGAGTTTAGTCCCTTGATATGGTTGATTCTTTATTCTTCTTTTAATGTTCCAAGAATTTAATATGCCTCGTGTGCGTTTTCGCTGTTGCTGTGCATCAATTTATTTTTGGTTTAAAATTAATAATGTTCGATTAATATTTGATTTGATGTTATAAATAAAGTACAACTATTTACTAATATAAGGTCCATTTTTAAAATTAAAATTACAACTTTTTTCCGTTAACCTTTTTTTAATTACACATACCAAATATGCGAGTGTTATAAGTAATTATATTTTTATTTTTTATATATCATTAATTTTATAAAAACAATGTAGTAATTTGTATAGTCACATATTTAATTTTTTTATGTTAAGAATTAGTCTCATGTGAAAAATGCATGTAAGTTTAAGAGCTCATAATCCATGGAATATTTTTACTTCAAATCATCACAATAAAATTTTTCCCTCCATCATTTAGCTATTTTAAATATTTTTAGCATAATAAATAATTTGACATTATTTTCACCCTACAATATAATAAATTAGTTATAGCACAATACACCACAGTAAACAATAGCTATAATACAAACAATATCAAATAAACCTTGTTATAGAAACAAATTTAAAATTTAAAATTAATTGACAAGTAAAAAAATATAAAAAAACAAACATAATCAATCATATAAAAACACATAGGAAATTCACATGGTTCGACAAGTTAGGTCTGTTTAATAAGCAAAATGATTAGGGAAATTCATTATAAGAAAGTAGAAAATTATAGCTATCATGTAAAACTTCTCTCTCACCTAATATCTCAAATAACCTATAATTCATCTTTTATCTTTTCTCTCCAACCATCAAGTGTAGAGAATAAAAACACTTTCAAATAAGTATTAATCATAAAATATGACAACTTTAAGCTTTTATATGTAGACTAAGTACATTAGTATTTATTTTCTCACTTTAACTCATAATTTAAAACAAATCTAACTATAATACATCAACCCAAATATTTTTGGGTTGGAGTGCTATAAAGATCAAATTTGAATATAATGTTATTTTGTACTAAGTAGAAGAAAAAGAGGCTTATGTAGTCCTATATCCATATTAAAAAAAGATGGAACCTTAGAGTTCATTCACCTTAGTTTTATAAAAATCATGATAGTTCAGAAAAAACAAGTCTTAAAAGTTACTTGTTCTTCAAAAGATGTGATGTAACGAAGAGGAATGTAAACTATTGACCTTAAAGGATTAAGGTTTCATTCTGTTTTCTTAATTTCAAGGTAAGAAATATGAATCATTTTTATTTAAAAAAGTTTTGAATTGATTAGGGTTTTCTTTATATGAAAAATACATAAGGTTAAGGAGATTTAAATGGTATTTGTATGAATGACTAGATATAATTAATATGGTATGTTATATGATACTGTAAGATTCATTAAGAATGGTTAATGATTGTTTAATAGTTTGAAAGCATTAGGTATAAAAGTGAGAAATTGTTAGTTTAGGTTTTTTATAAAGGTTTTTGTTTGACTTAAAAACCATATCAAATAGATGTAGTTTTTTGCCAAGATTTTATATATATAAAAAGTTTATTATATCTAGTTTCTAACACTATAAACAAGTATTAATTTGATTTTTGTAAGAAAGTTATGGTGAAATCATAAAGGATACATAAGTTATCTAACAGCAATACCCATCAATGATTTTATGACTCATTATAAAAGAAATTGTTAGGTGAATCATACATTGATGGAAAGATAATCGAGTAATGGAATTGTAATTTTTCTAGATGAGTTATAGTAAGTTTAGTTGATAGTGTTAATAGTTAAAGTATTAGATGGACTTTAACAAGTTATATGATTATAAATAGGTTACTTAAACAGAGATTTTAGACTTTGATTATTTAAGGAAGGGAAGTAAATAAACTTTCACACTCTCTATTATTTTTAAAATGGAATGAATATTTTTCTCAATTATACATTTTGCTTTACTATATGTATTATATTTTTTTTTAAAAAAAAATCAAGCACTTGTCATATCAAATTGATTTGCTTATATGTGATATTTGTGAATGGATAATATAGAATTTTTGTAAGAATGTTTTATAAATTAATCTATGAAAGAAAGTGTTTTTAATGGATTTGTAAATGGTTGTGTAATAAATCCTAGATGGCTATGAATGAAGTAATGATCTCTAGTAAATAAGTAGAGTTGTCAACACTAGAACTAATTCTAATAGCCCACTAATGAGTTATAATAATAGACAATGGCCCTTCTAATGAGTTACAATAATTGGTTTGAAATAGTCGACTAGTGGCATGGTCGCAGGTATAATGTGATCATATGAATTTGATTTGAAAGTAAAGTCATGTTTATGAAATTGAATGCCAAGAAAAAGCATGTATTGATGACTTATTTTATGGCATGTCTTTGTAAACTAAAAAGACATTAACATTATTTATTTATTATTATTATAAGTTGTTTTATTATTGGAAATGCAATACACACACACTAAACTTGTGCTTGGTCTGAGAATAAGTGGAGCTTTACTTGTTAAACTGTAGCTAGCGTACCCTCTTTTATTTTCCCTCTTTATACAAGTAGAAGAGTTAAAAAGTTTTGAACCATGAAGTTTACATTACCCGTTTAAGTTGTTAGCTAGGCTAAATGATTTTTTGTTTAATGAATGATATATTTTAACTTATTATTAGACATTCATTATTAATACTTTTGAGGGCTTGTAACAAAATTTTTATCACTTTCTCTTTAGGATGATTTTTATTACATTTAAGACTTGATGTTGTCAGGTGATTATTTATAGAATATAGATATTTAATACCTTTTGGTTTAGCATATATGGTTTGTGGTGAACTTTATAAGGTTAACTTTCATATTATCTAAGGATGAATATTAGATGATATGGGTATGTTTATACTTGATTTTAGGGGTGTAATACCAACAAACCTAGAATCACTTTCCACTTCAAAGAGATTAAGCAAAGAAATTTCATCCTTAACATTATTGTGCTTTTAAAGTAAAATTACTTTTAGTTTCTTCTAGTTAAACCTAAGTTGCTAGTTTATCGAGTTAACCAAGAATGATCAAGTTTTTTTTTTTTTTTTTTTTCAATATCATCCTTTAACATTTGATTTGATTAGGAATTGAGCTTCATAATTTACTTTGACTTTTTTTTATATAAGATTATCATGGTCTCATGGTCCATTTCATAAGCTTGGTGATTAGTATTTAAAAGTGCATTTTTGTCAAGGTTTTATATCATCATTTTGCACTTGAAGTATCAATAACTCCTTAACTAGAGCATGCTTTATAATAACAAGTCTGATAATATAAAATACATTTAATTTATAAAAAATATTCATCTTAGATATAGGTCTATCACATAAATCAAAGGATTGATTAATGAGTTTAACTACTGAAATTGAAAAGACAAAGAGATGGCTAAACTTAGAAAATAGATGGTGGTTCAGTCCAAACTGGAACACTATTTGGTTATTATATCATAACTAGAGCTGTAGAACTTGGATTTAGGTCTCGTCTATACGGATGGAAAGCTAAGACATATGCCTAAAACTTTTATGAAGAGTCTAAAATTCAAAAAGATCATTTTTAAGTTCAAATTATAGCAACAACGAAAAAGTTAGAATCTGTCCTACAGCCCAGATACAACGAAAAAGAGCATGATCTTGATCTGGAAACCAAGATGCCTAAATGCATGGCAAATGCCTCCTTTTATATGCCAAAATTGGAAACTATTGATTTGATAACTAATTGATGAGTGGGTGACCAACTCTTGACTTGGTGACAATCCTTATCTTCTCTTGTCTGCCCAAACCATCATTGATAACGTCAAAATTAGAGCCACTTAAAAACATAAATATTATAGGAAATTATCTCAGCTTTCTTGTGTAAAAAATTCAGCTAATTTGGACTTTTAGAACTTCAGATATGGGCCAAACACTTAACACTACTTGGGCTGGAAGACATATTCGGACTTCTTTGTTGTTACTACAATTTGGACTTGAAAATGGCCTTTTTAGATCTTGGACTCTATATAAAAGTTGTAGGCCTATGTCTTACCTTTCTATCCATATAAAGTATAGCTAAATCTGAGATTTACAGCTCCAAATATGACCCAATTACCGAACAGTATTCTGGTTTGGACTGCACCAACATCTCTTTTTTAAGTTTGGCCATCTCTTTGTCCTTTCAATTTCAGTTCTTAAATTCATCAATCAATCCTTTCATTTATGTGATAGGCCTGTATTTAAAATAAACATTTACCATAAATTAAAGGTATCTTATATTATTAGATACGTTATTATAAAACATGCTTTAGTTAAGGAGTTATTGATACTTCGAGTGCAAAATGATGATATAAAACCTTGATAAAAATACACTTTTAAGTACTAATCACACCCCCTCAACCAGTTTATTACGAGTCTCTAGTAATTAAAGCATTAAAATAGAAAAAGAATTTGCAAATTCCACAAAGCAAGGTATTCATCATTCAACTTCCATTAATCTATCCAGATAAACAAACTCTCATTAAAGTTATATATCTGCTCAATACCTCTTAACAAGATATTAATAAACCTTTCTTTTGTGCTCAATATATCAACACATAATTATAGAGCTTTTCTTGGAAGAAAACAAAATTGTTGTTCTAATATTTAAGGTTAACTTTCTTGGGTTGAGATTATTATTATTATTTTTTTATTTTTTTAAAATATATATACATATAACTTAAAACACCATGCATCTTTAACCCATGTAATGAGCTTTCAGCTAATGACTCCCGAACCAGTTAGTCTTAAGGCATTAGGTGTTGAGACACCCCTACGAGCTTAGTAACTCGGGTCGCAGATACTGATACATAGATAATGCAATGTTTGATTCCCTTAAGTTTTTCTCCTCAACCCATGTAACAAGCGTTGGGCCAATAGCTCCTAAGTCAGTTGACTTTAGGGTGTTAGGTGTTAAAACACCCCTTCAGGCTTAATTGCTTAGGTTAGGGAGGCTACGAAACCAAACTTATCTACATTTTTATTATCATCATTTTTTTTTTTGTTTTTTTTTAATTATATACTATCTCTTTACCTTAGTTATTACCTTTAACAAAAAAACATAAATAATGTAATATGTGGTTACAATCATATGTTAAAGTATGTGTATGCAAATTAAGGTTAAGAATACATGTTAAATGAGTATATGAGCAGAATTAAGTGGTAACAATGCGAGAGTTTGTAAACCTGAATATTTCAAGAAGTATTATGATAGACCTTATTAAGAATGGTTATTAAGATGCGTCTCAAGAGTCATAAAAAGATCTCCTTTACTCTGCCATTATAATAACAACAATTTTGCACATGCTTTATGAAATAGAAAACACAGTTAGTTAATTTTTTTTTTAGCTACTACACTCTCCCCCCAACCAAACGAGACATTATCCTCAATGTTTTAAGGTAGAAAGATAGAGTATAGAAGATATCACCTGAAATAACGAACACTGACAAACCTGAAACACACTGAAACAAATATAAGAAACAACAAAACACAATAATAAAACCAAAAGACATAAAAATTCAAAAATGAAGACTCAAATCTAATCTAAACTTTTTACAGCTTTCCTTAGATGACCAATTTATGCGACTCATAGAGGGATCAATTACAGGAATGAAAGATTGTAGTTGGTCAATCAATTGTTCAGCAGTAGCAAGAGAGATTATGATTTGTCGTGCAGAAGATGTTAGAAATTCTTGTTGCACAGCATGATCAAGAAAAGACAACAACTGATCATAATAACCATTAACATTTAACAGACCTATGGGTTTATGGTGAATGTGCAGTTAGGCCCAAGAGGAAATATGAAAGATCTCTTCCAATGTGCCTAGACCACCTGGTAAAGCAATGAATGCATCAGCATGGTTAAACATTACATTCATTCGAGGAGACATTATAGAGACCTGAAGTTCCTCTCCAATTGTTTTTCCAATGATATCCCCTTGTGCTAAAGCTTCGGGGACGACCCCCAAAACTTGACTACCTCCTAAAAATACCGCTATTGACACACCTCCCATTAATCCAAGACCACCTCCCTTATACACTAAATGAATCTTTCTCTCAGCTAGCACCTGACCAAGATGATTTGCTGATTCTAAAATCTCCTTTTCTTTTCCAGGACTAGATCCGCCAAAAACACAAATATTTCTTATCTGATGACCTGAGGAACTTGCCATTTCTACACACTTCTATATTTATTGAATGTATGGGTTGAGTAGAAATGAAAGGAAGGAAGAGAGAATTTTATAGATGAGAAATTAAAAAAAAAATCATATCACCTATATGTAGGCCAGCTGGAGTCTCTCTCACACACTCTCTTTTTATTTATTTATTATATTTTTTTTTTTGAAAAACATGTGTATGTACAGGTAGTTGTGATTGTGGCTCACATCTTCCCTTGGTTTTACGTCCAAGAACGGCTTAAACGCCCTCTATAGGTTGGGGATAGGCTTCCCATCTAGTTTTCTTAAAAACTGGCAAACATGATCTTTTTTAGTCAGATTCCCAAGACTAAGTCGAGTATGTTCTTTATGAAATAGTGGTCATAAATCATGAATTGCACGATGCCCTTCTCCACTAGAATGCGTCTCAAGAATTAATAGAAGATTATCTAAAGACTCCTCACTCAGGCCATCCTTAATGAATTGTATTTTATCTTCACGATTTATAGATATGATTCCTAAAGAACGACATTGTGCATTACAAGTCCATCTGGCATATCGATGACAGACTTTCAGTCGTTTTGCACGACGTTTCTTTGCAAAAGTGCTTTTACCTGTTCCAAGCATGTGTGAAATGAAGGAATTAGAGGACTCACCTGATAATCAGACCTTTACTTCAATCAACCAGCGAATATCGTCAAGAATTCCATGATTCATCAACAACCTCAATCTTACACATCTAGCATGGTAAATTTTTGTAATCGTATTCTGAGGCAAAGCGGGAAAATATTTTTTTTAATTTTTCAAGATTAATGTCCATTATCAAATGAGAATTAGAACAGAGATTCAAAGAATTGCACAAATATATACACAAATATCAGTTATTATGGGAAACTGAAAGAACCGACTTAAGTCATGGAGTACCGTTGTTCGCTATTTAACCGGGGTGAAAGAAGCTAGCAAAAATCACTCAAAAAGAAACACAAAAATAATATGAAAGGAAAAAAATCAATCTTTATATACAGGATCACCTAATTCAATAGAGTCATTTTCAACTGAAAAATTATTAAAGTAAACTTTCAAACGATGTCCATTTACCTTAAAAACATTGTCATTCTTTGGATTCTCGATATCACAGGCCCCATATGGATACACATGTTTCACAATAAAAGGATCGCTCCATCTTGATCTTAGTTTTCTAGAAAATAAATGTAGTTGAGAATTATAAAGCAAGACTTTTTTACCAATATTGAATGTTTTTCTCAAAATATTCTTGTCATGAAACTCTTTGATTTTTGCTTTATGAA
Source organism: Populus euphratica (assembly GCF_000495115.2). Taxonomy (NCBI): domain Eukaryota; kingdom Viridiplantae; phylum Streptophyta; class Magnoliopsida; order Malpighiales; family Salicaceae; genus Populus; species Populus euphratica. The sequence goes on from NW_011500490.1 coordinate 74,087, forward strand.
TTCTTGAATTTTCATATGCATCATTTCTTATTTCCTCAAGCTCATGTATTTATAATTTTTGTAGTTGACTAGCATCATCCAGATTTGAATTGAAAGCTTTAATAGCCCAATAAGCTTTATGTTCAAGTTCCACAGGCAAGTGACAAGGTTTTCTATAGACTAGTCTATAAGGTGACATACCTAATGATTTTTTATAAGTAGTTTGATAAGCCCAAAGTGCATCATTAAGTCTTAAATACCAATCTTTCCTATTAGGGTTCACTGTTTTCTCCAAAATGTGTTTGATCTCCCTATTAGCAAGCTCTACTTGTCCACTTGTTTGAGGGTGATAAGGGGTGACAACTTTGTGTGTAATTCCATATTTATTCATTAAAGACTCAAATGGCTTGTTGCAGAAATGTGTTCCACCATCACTTATTATAGCTCGAGGGATTCTAAATCGACTCAAAATATTTTCTTTCAAAAACTTTATCACTATTTTGTGATCACTGTTTCGACTTGGAATTGCCTCTATCCATTTTGAAACATAATCTACTGCGACTAATATATACAAGAAACCAAATGATAGAGGAAATGGACCCATAAAATCTATACCCCAACAGTCAAAGATCTCAATGACAAGAATAGAATTTAAAGGTATCATGTGACGTTTTGAAATTGATCCCAACTTTTGACAATTTTCATAAGACTTGCAGAATGCATGTGAGTCATTGAACATGGTGGGCCAATAAAATCCACTTTGTAAGATTTTTGCAGTTGTCTTTCTTGATGAGAAATGGCCCCCACATGCCTCAAAATGACAAAATTTAATGACACTACTTACCTCATTGTCAGGATGCATCTTCGAAATATTTGATCAGGACAATATTTGAATAAATAAGGGTCATCCCAATAAAAGTTCTTCACTTTGTTCAAGAACTTTCTTTTATCTTGGGTACTCCAATGAGCTGGCAATTGTCCTGAAACAAGAAAATTGACAATATTAGTAAACCAAGGCATTGTAAAGACAGAAAGTAAAGATTCATCGGGAAAGTAGTCATCGATTGGTGTGATGTCAGTTTTCAAATCTGTTGTCAATCTTGACAAGTGATCTGCGACAACATTTTCGTTGCCTTTCTTATCTTTGATAGTGATATCAAATTCTTGAAGTAACAAAATCCAACGCACCAATCTAGCCTTAGAATCTTTCTTAGAAAGAAGATATTTCAATGCTGCATGATCATTAAAAATAACAACAGGGGAGCCAACAAGATAAGACCTGAATTTTTCACATGCAAATACTACTACAAGTAATTCTTTTTCAGTGGTGGTATAATTCATTTGAGCACTATTTAAAGTTTTACTTGCATAGTAAACCACATAAGGTTTTTTTATCTTTTCTTTGTCCCAAAACAGCACCTACGGCATAATCACTAGCATCACACATTATTTCAAAAGGTAATGACCAATCAGGAGGTTAAATGACAGGAGCACAAGTAAGCAAGTTTTTAAGTTTAACAAAAGCTTTTTCACAATATTCAGTCCATTTAAAAATATTATCCTTTGTTAGAAGGTTACTTAAGGGCTTAGATATTATGCTAAAATCTTTGATGAACCTTCTATAAAAACCAGCGTATTCTAGGAATGATCTAACATCTAACTCGATTTTAGATTTTTCAACCTCAATTCCTTTTGGTGAAACAATGTGACCAAGTATAATGTCATTTGTTATCATAAAATGACATTTTTTCCAATTCAGTACAAGATTCTTCTCTTCACACCTGCTCAAAACCTTTTCTAAGTTAGTCAAATAATCATCAAATGAATCACAAAAAACAGAAAAATCATCCATAAAAATCTCAAGAAAATGTTCAACCATATCACTAAATATACTAAGCATGCATCTTTGAAACGTGGCTGGTGCATTACATAATCCAAAAGGCATCCTTCGATATGCAAAAGTACCAAACGGACATGTGAAAATAGTCTTCTCTTGATCTTCCAATGCAATTTCAATTTGGTTGTATCCTAAATAGCCATCTAGAAAACAATAAAATTCATGACCTGCAACTCTTTCTAGGATTTGATCCATGAAAGGTAAAGGAAAATGATCTTTTCTAATCATTAAATTAAGTTTCCTATAGTCAATGCACATGCACCAACCAGTAACAGTCCTAGTGGGAATTAACTCATTGTTCTCATTTGTTATCACAGTGACTCTAGATTTCTTGGGTACAACTTGGGTAGGACTTACCCATTTGTTGTTAGAAATAGGATAAATGATTTCATTATCTAGAAGCTTAATGATTTCATTTTTCACTACTTCTTTCATATTAGGATTGAGCCTTCGTTGCATTTCCCTAGAGGGTTTAGCATTTTCCTCCAAATAAATTTTATGTGTACAAATCAAAGGACTAATTCCTTTTATGTCAGCTATGGTCCATCCTAATGCATTTTTGTGCATTTTCAGAGTTTGTAATAACTTACCTTCTTGATATGCATTAAGTTTGGAAGAGATTATTACAGGAAAAGTTTTATTTTCTCCAAAAAATAAGTATTTGAGATTAAATGGCAACGACTTCAAATCAGGTTTGGGTGGTTGAACAGTTGAAGGTATGGACTTAATTAATCATGGTGGCAATTCCTCAATTTGTGGTCTCCAATTACTTGCATTTGATTCTTCCTGAAAATAAACCATTTGCAAATCATCAGATTCATCAATCTCAATTTCACTAGAAGTGGTTTGAAATTGATCATGAATTAATTTTTCAGTAAAGTTCACTTCCTGTAAATTATTATCATCTCTAGGTTGCTTGCAAATGTTGAAAATATTCATCTCCAATGTCATGTTTCCAAATGATAGCTTCATCAATCCATTTCTATAATTAATCAATATATTAGAAGTTGCAAGAAACGGACGTCCTAAAATAACAGGAAATGAATTACATACTTCAACAAGTTGTGTGTCTAAGATAATAAAATCCACAAGATAAATGAATTTATTGACTTGTACTAGCACATCTTCAATTATTTCGGTAGGCACTTTTACAGATCTATCGGCAAGTAAAAGAGTTATAGAAGTTGGTTTTAACTCACCTAGATTGAGACTCTGAAAAAACTGAATATAGAAGTAAATTCATACTAGCTCTAAGATCAAGTAAGGCTCTTTTAATTTTATGTTCTCCAATAAAGCAAGAAATTGTAGGACAACCAGGGTCTTTATATTTCAAAGCATTATTGTTCTGAAGAATGACACTTACTTGTTTGGCTAAAAAGGCTTTCTTTTTCACATTCAGTTTCCTCTTCATAATGCATAGATCTTTCAAAAATTTAGCATAGGAAGGAACTTGTTTAATAGCATTCAACAAATGTATATTGATTCTTACCTGTTTGAAAGTTTCAAAGATTTCAGAGTTATGATTGACTCTCTTTTGTTTGGTCATGACATGAGGAAATGGAAGCGCTGGTGGAGAATCATTCATTTCTTTGTAATTTTCAAATTCAACCCCTCCTTTACCATCAGAGATTGACTTATCATCTTTCTCACAAGGTTCAAGAGTGGGTTTTTCAATAACCTTACCACTACGAAGAGTAGTGACTGATTTGACTTGATCCATGTGTTGGCTTCCGGAACTACTTGCATTTACATTATATTGCCCCTTGGGATTTTGTTATGGTTGAGATGGAAACTTACCTTTCTCTTGAAAACTCATAGCAGATGCCAATTTTGTAAGAGTATCTTTAAAATCTATCATGTTTTGAGCAAGTTAAGTATTGATTGTCTCTTGCTTTTCAATGAATGCATGCAATGTTTCCTCAAGATTTCTTCTAGGAGTTGGAGCATAAGGAGGTGCATATCCATGAGAATTTTGAAAATTATGGTGAGCTTGAAATAGTGGTTGTGAAGTTTGTATATTGTTATTATCACTCTTCCAACTGAAATTTGGGTAATTTCTCCAACAAGGGTTGTATGTTTGTGAGTATGGGTTGTGGTTGGCCCTTTGGAAATTGTTTAAAGCATGAGCTTGTTCATGGAGACATTCCTTAAAAGAAGGCAAGGTTGGACAGTTACTGGTTGAGTGTTCATTTGTTTCACATATTTGACACATAATGTTTTCAACAGATTTTAATTGACCACTCTTTTTCAATTCTAGTGCCTCGACTTTTCTAGCTAAAGATGCAAACTTAGCTTGGAGGTCATGATCTTCCCTAAGGTTGTACATACCTCCACTAGATATATGAGGTTGAGTTTTACCCGGTGCCTCATAAGTATCTGTGGTGTCCTAATTTTGAGCATTTTCAACTAACAAGTCTAAGTACTTCATTGCTTCACCAAGGCCTTTATCTTCAAAAGTTCCATTGCACATCAATTCAACCATTTGTCTATCTCTAGGTGTTAACCCTTCATAAAATTATGAAACTAATCTCCATGTTTCAAAACCATGATGAGGGCAAGTATTAAACAAGTCTCAATACCTATCCCAACATTTGTAAAATGTTTCTCCTAATTTTTGAGTGAAAGTGGTAATTTGTCTTTTGAAAGAGTTTGTTTTGTGAGATGGGAAAAACTTCTTTAAAAACTATTGTTACATTTCATCCCAAGCACGAATGGATTCTGGTCTCAAATTCTATGGCCATGTTTTAGCTTTATCTTTTAATGAAAAAGGAAAAGGCTTTAATCTGATGGTGTTCATGCTATAATTTGAATCATTATATGTGTTGCAGACCTCCTCGAATCCCTTTAAATGCAAGTATAGATTTTCTAAATCTAAGTCATAAAAAGAAGGTAAAAGTTGAATAATGTTTGGCTTAAAATTAAAATGAGATGCATTGAGATGAAAAACTATGCATGATGGTGCACTTGTTCTTATGGGATTCATGTGGTCTCTAAATGTTCTAACATGGTTATTCTCATTATGAAGTGATTGATTATCTTCTTCGGCCATATTTTCTAAAAATGATGAGGATACCCTACAAAGTCTACCACTTAATGTATGTGAGCACACTCTCATGCACATGTAGGAATAGAATAAAAAAAAAACAAAAGAAGAAGAAACAAAACAAAAGAAATAAAGTTATATACAAGAAAAGTGAAAAGAGAAAATAAAATAAATACTATAATTTGTACAAAAACTTACCCCCCGGCAACGGCGCCAAAAACTTGACACGATGAAAAGATTAATGTCTTCTCCCAAGTGCAGGAGTGTCGAAGTAATAAATAACCCGACAAGACCGGGGTCTAACGACATGGAGGTTAATTATACAAATTATAAATAACAATAATATAACAACAATAACAACAACAACAACAACAATAATAATAATAATAATAATAATAATAATAATAATAATAATAATAAAGAAAAAGAAGGAGAAGAAGAAGAAGATGATGAGAACTTTGAGATGAAATATTAATGTAAGGATTAAACAATGATAATAACAAATGTCAAGGTTAGAAGTTCCATTAATGGTATGTCAAACAAGTATAGTATAAACTCTTATTATTCAATTGGAAACCACACAAAAAGGAGGTTCCAATCAGATTATAGATTGTTAACATGATTACATTAGTCATCTTATTCGATTAATGCTAATACTTGTAAATCTCGTCAAGCATTCATGATTATAACTTATGTTAACAATAAATCAAGTTCCTTTCATAGCTCAAGTACAATATCAACTATGAAAGTACCAAGCATTTGTTGTACCAAGTGTTATACAACATAAATCAAGATTTGTCATTTAACAAGCAAAGTATTAAAGAGTGAACAAGATAACAAATACAAAACATGTTAGTATCAAACATTAAAGTCCATATTGAGTTTACATTATACTTATTTTTACACCATTAATGTAATATTTTCACCTTGACATAATAAACTTAACTAAACATAATGAAAGAAAGAAAAATAAATAAACAAAATAAGAACATAAATAAAATAAGAGTTAACTAAGTAAATGAAAGGAAATGAAAGGCATAAACTTGATATTAATGAAAGCAAAACATAAGCATTACAAAAAATACAAAGAGAGAAAGCAAGAGCATGATCTTGATGTGGAAACCAAGATGCCTAAATGCATGGCAAATGTCTCCTTTTATAGGCCAAAATTGGGAACTATTGATTTGATAATTAATTGATGAGTGGGTGACTAATTCTTGACTTGGTGACAATCCTTATCTTTTCTCGTTTGCCCAAAACATTATTGATAACATCAAAATTGGAGCCACTTAAAAACATGAAAGTTGTAAGAAATTATCTCATATTTCTTGTGTAAAAACTTCAACTCATTTGGACTTCTAGAACTCCAGATATGGGCCAAACACTGAATAGTGCTCGGTCTGGAAGACAGATTCGGACTTCTTTGTTGTTGCTATAATTTAGACTTGAAAATGGCCTTTTTAGATCTTGGGCTCCATATGAAAGTTGTAGGCTTATATCTTAGCTTTCCATCCATATAAAGTAGAGCTAAATCTGAGATCTACAGCTCTAGATATGACCCAATTAGTGAATAGTGTTCTGGTTTATACTACACCAGCATCTCTTTTCTAAGTTTGGTCATCTCTTTGTCCTTTCAATTTCAGTTCATAAATTCATCAGTCAATCCTTTCATTTATGTGATAGGCCTGCATTTAAAATGAACATTTACCATAAATTAAAGGTATCTTATATTATTAGATACGTTATTATAAAACATGTTTTAGTTAAGGAGTTATTGATATTTCGAGTGCAAAATGATAATATAAAACCTTGATAAAAATGCACTTTTAAGTACTAATCAGGTAGCCACATCTTGACTCGATAACAATCCTTATCTTCTTGTCTGAACAAAATGACATTGCTAACATCAGAATTTGAACAGATTATCTTTATGAAAGTTCTAGAAAATTGTCTCAGCTTTCCAACAAAAAACAATCACGGTATTTGGACTTCTAAAACTCGAGATATAAGCTGAACATTGAACAGTGTCTGAGCTGTAGCACAGATTCAGACTTCTCTTTTGATGCTAAGATTTGAACTTTCAAACGGCAGAATTAAGTCTTGGACTCCTATGGATGTTTTAGGCCTATATTTTAGATTTTTAGCCATATAAACCAAACTAAAATTCAAGATCTACAACTTCAAATATGACCCAATGATTAAACAGTGTTCCAATTTGACTTGGGTCAACATTTTTTCTTTAAGTTTAGCATTTTCGTTATTCTTTCACTTTTAATAGTTAATAACATCAATCAATCATTTGAATTGTGAGATGTGCCTACATTTAAAATGAATATTTACCATAAATTAAAGGTATCTTATATTATTAGATATGTTATTATAAAACATGTTCTAGCTAAGGAGTTATTGATACTTCAAGTGCAAAATGATAATAAAAAACTTTGATAAAAATACACTTTCAAGTACTAATCACACTCCTCCAACCAGGTTATTACTAGTTCTTAGTAATCAAAATTTTAAAATAGAAAAATAATTTGCAAGTTCCACGAAGCAAGACATTTATCATTCAACTTCCATTAATCTTTTCAAATAAACAAACTCTCATTAAATTTATATATCTGCTTCATACTTCTTAAATAAAAAATTAATAATCCTTCCTTTTGAGCTTAATATATCAACACATAGTTATTGGACTTTACTTGGAATAAAATAAAATTTTATTATAATGTTTAAGGTTAACTTTCTTGGTTTGGGATTATTATCTTTTTTTTCTTTTTTTAATATATATACATATAACTTAAAACACAATGCATCTTTAACCCATGTAATGAGCTTTAGGCTAATGACTTCTAGATTAGTTGGTCTTAGAGCATTAGGTGTTGAGACATCCCTTCGAGCTTAGTAACTCGGGTTATAGATACTGATATATAGATGGTGCAATGTTTGATTCCCTTAAGTTTTCTCCTTAACCCTTGCAACAAACACTAGGCTAATAACTCCCAAGGTAGTTGATTTCATGGTATTAAGTATTAAAACATCCCTTCGAGCTTAATTGTTTAAGTTAGAGAGGTTACGAAACTAAACGTATCTATGTTTTTATTTATTTAATTAATTACATTATATCATTTTTTTTTTTGCAAATTATATACTATCTATTTCCCTTAGTTGTTACCTTTAATAAAAAAACATAAATAATGAAATAATCTAATATGTAACCCACAATCATATGTTAAAATGTGTGTGTGTGAAAATAAAGATTTATGAATACTTTTTTAATAAGTATATGAGCATAATCAATTGATAATAATGCGAGAGTTTGTAAACCTGAATATTTCAATAGAAATATATGATAGACTTTGTTATAAATATTGAAAATAACCATTGAAAAATATTTATTAAGATGTGTCTCAAGAGTCACTAAAAGTCTCCCTTACTTTGTCATCCTAATAATAACAGTTTTGTCAAATGGTTTTATTAAAAACAAAAGTAGTTAGTTAGTTTTTTTTTGTCAACTATTACCTTCTCCCTCCAACCAAAATAAAATATTGTTCTCAATATCCTAAGGTAAAAGGATAAAGTATAGAAGATATCACCTAAAATAACGAACATTGAGAAACCTGAAACACACTTAAACAAATATAAAAAATAACAAAACACAAATATTATGTTATTAATAAAACCAAAAGACATGAATTTTCACAAACTCAGGCTTAAATTGTAGTTATGATTGTGGCTCACATCTTCTCTTTTTTTTTTACATCCAAGAACGGCTTAAACGTTCTCTATGGGTCGGGGATAGGCTTCCCATCTAATTTTTTTAAAAACTGGCAAATAAGGTTCTTTTTAGTTAAATTTCCAAGACTGTGTCGAACATGCTCTTTATGGAATTGTAGCCATAAATCATGAATTGAATGATGCACATCTCTACTAGGATGCGTTTCAAGAGTCAATAGAAGATTATCTAAAAATCCTTTAATTGGGCCATCCTTATTGAATTGTATTTTATCTTTACGATTTATATCTATAATTCCTAAAGAATGATATGTTGCATTACAAGTCCATCAGGCACATCTGTGACAGATTTTTATTCGTTTCGCACGATATTTTTTTTTGTAAAAGTGCTTCTATTTGTCCTAGGCAAGTATGAAATAAAAGAATTGGAAGACTCACCTGATAATCAGACCTATGCTTCAATCATCTAGTGAATGTTTTTATGAATTCCATGGTTCATTAATAATTTCAATCTTTTACACTTAGCTCGGTAAATTTTTATAATCATATTTTGAGGCAAAACAAGAAAATACTTTTTCAATTTTTCAAGAGTGATGTCCATTTTTTTAAATGAGAAGTGGAAAAGAGATGAAAAGAAAAGAGAAGGAACAAGGAATTGAACAAATATATATGCAAATATCAATTATCATGGAAAATTGAAAGAACCGACTTAAGAGTCACGGAGTACCGTTATCCGTCATTTGACCGAGGTGAGACAGACTAGCAAAACAAAAGTCACACAAAAACAATGTGAAAAAAATAAAATAATCAACCTTTATATACACTATCATTCAAAATAATGGATTCATTTTTACTAGAAAAATTATCAAAGAAAGCTTTCAAACGATGTCCATTTACCTTAAAAACATTGTCATTTATTGGATTTTCAATATTTTAGGCCCTATAAGGATACACATGTTTCTCAATGAATAGACTGCTCCATCTTGATCATAGTTTTCCAGGAAATAAATGAAGTTCAGAATTATTAAGCAAAACTTTTTGACAAATTTCACAAGTTTTGCAAAATGCATTTGAGTCCTTGAGCATGGTATGCTAATAAAATCCACTTTATAAGATTTTTATAGTTGTCTTTCTTAATAAGAAATGACCCCCACACGCCTCTGAATGACAAAATTTAATGACACTACTTATCTCATTGTCAGAAATGCATCTTTGAAATATTTGATCAAGATAATTTTTGAATAAGTAAGGGTTATCCTAATAAAAATTCTTCACTTTGTTCAATTTTTTTTTTTTGTCTTGGGTACTCCAATGAGCTGACAAATCTCTTATTATAAAAAAATTGATAAATTAGCAAATCAAGGTGTTAGACTAAGAGAAAGTAAGAATTTGTCTAGAAAGTAATCATCGATTAGTAAGATGTCAGATGTCAAATCTATTGTTAATTTTGACATATGATCTGTGACAACATTATTGGTGCCTTTTTTGTTCTTGATTTCTTTCTGAGAATAAATTATTTGTAATTTTTTAGATTCATCAAACTTATTTTCACTCAAGGTAGATTCAAATTTATCATAAACTAATTCTTCAATCAGCTCTACTTGTTGTAAATCATTATTATCTTCAGGTTGCTTGTAAATATTGAAAATATTCATCTTTAATGTCATGTTTCTAAATAATAGCTTCATTAGTTCATTCCTACAATTAATTAATGCTTTAGAAGTTACAAGAAATGGACGTCCTAAAGTAACAGAAAATGAACTACATACTTCAATTGGTTGCGTACCAAGACAATAAAATCCACAGGATAAATGAATTTATCAACTTGTACTAACACATCTTTAACTATTTCTTTAGGCACTTTTAGAGATATATCAGCAAGTAAAAGAGTTACAGAAGTTGGTTTTAACTCACCTAGATTGAGACTTTGAAAAACCGAGTATGGAAGTAAATTCACACTAGTTTGAATATCAAGTAAAGCTCTTTCAATTTTATATTCTTCAATAAAGCAAAAAATTATAGGATAACCAGAGTCTTTATGTTTCAAAGCATTATTCTTCTAAAAAATGACACTTACTTGTTCAGCTAAAAAGACTTTCTTTTTCACATTCAGTTTTCTCTTTATAATGCACATATTTTTCAAAAATTTAGCATAGGAAGAAACCTGTTTAATAGCATCCAACAAAAATATATTGATCCTTACCAGTTTGAAAGTTTCAAGGATTTCAGAATTGTGATTGACTTTTTTTTGTTTGGTCATGACATGAGTAAATAGAAGTGCTTACAGAGAATCAGTCTTTTCTTTGCAATGTTCAGGGTCAACCTTTTCCTTACCCTTAGTGATTCACTCATCATCTTTCTCACAAGGTTCAAGAATGAGTTTTTTAATAACTTTACCACTACAGAGATTAATGACTGATTTGACTTGATGCAAGTGTTGACTTCCAGAGCTACTCGCACTTGAATTATATTGCCCTTTGGGATTTTACTAAGGTTAAGATGTAAACTTAAAGCAGATGTGAATTTTGCAAGAATATCTTTTAGATCTATCATGGTTTGAGCAATTTAAATGTTAATTATCTCTTATTTTTTAATGAATAAATGCAATGTTTCCTTAAGATTTCTTCTAGAAGGTGGAGCATAAGGAGGTGCATATCCATGAGAATTTTGGAAATTATGGTGTGTTTGAAACGGTGGCTTTGAAATTATTGTTATCAATGTTTATGCATTATTATTATCCCTCCTCCAACTAAAATTTAGGTGATTTCTCCAACTAGGGTTGTATATTTATGAGTATAAGTTATGATTGGGCCTATGGAAATTGTTTAAAGCATGAGCTTGTTCATGAAGGCATTTCTTGAAAGAAGACAAAGTTGGACAACCATTAGTTAAGTGTTCATTTGTCTCATAGATTTAATATACAATGTCTTGAACATATTTTAATTGACCACCCTTTTTCAATTCTAATCTTTTGATTTTTCTAGCTAAAGATGCAAACTTGGCTAGGAGATCATGATCTTCCTTAAGGTTTTACATACCTCCACGAGATGTATGAGGTTGAGTTTTACCCGGTACCTCATAAGTACTTGCAATGTCCCAATTTTGAGCATTTTCAGTTGGTAAATCTAGGTACTCCATTACTTCATGAAGGTCTTTATCTTCAAAAGTTTTATTGCACATCGATTTAATCATTTGCATATCTCTAGGTGTTAACCCTTCATAAATATATGAGACCAATTTTCATGTTTCAAAACCATGATGAGGGTAAGTATTAAGCAAGTCTCGATACCTATCCCAACATTGGTAAAATATTTCTCCTGGCTTTTTACTGAAAGTGATGATTTGTTTTTTAAAAAAGTTTATCTTGTGAGACAAAAAAAATTTCTTTAAAAATTATTGTTGCATTTCATCCCAAGCACAAATGGATCCTGACCTAAGATTTTATAGCCATGTTTTAGCTTTATCTTTTAATGAAAAAGGAAAAAGCTTTAATCTAATGGTGTCCATGCTATAATTTAAGTCATTATAAGTGTCACAAATTTCTTCAAATTCTCATAAATATAAGTATGAAATTTTTACATTTAAGCGATGAAAAGAATGTAAAAGTTTAATAATACCTAGTTAAAATTAAAATGAGATGCATCAGGAGAGAAAAATATGCATTAGCGTGCACTTGTTCTTACAAGATTCATATAGTCTCGAAGTGTTCTAACTTGATTATTGTCATTATTCTTATTATGAAGCAATTGGTTATCTTCTTCGACCATATTTTTTGAAAATAATGAGGATTTCCTAGAAAGTCTACTAATTAATGTACTTGTCCAAACTCTCATATAAGTGTAGAAGGAAAGAAAAAAGCAAAAAAAAAATAGAAAAATAATAAAAGTGAAAATAAAATAAAATATATAATTTATACAGTAACTTACCTCTCATACAACGGTGCCAAAAATTTGACATGACCAACAGATTGATGTCTTCTTTCAAGTGTAGGAGTGTTGAAGTAATAAATAACCCGACAAGATCGGAATCAAACCACAAGGAGGTTAACTATATAATAATAATGATGATGATGATCATAATCATGATGATGATAATGATAAGTTAAAGAGAATTTTGAGATGTGAGATTAATATGAGGATTAAACAATGATAAAAAAAAATGTCAAGGTTAGAGGATTCACTAATGATATTAAAAATAAATATAATATAAACTCTTTTTATGACTCAACTGGAAATCACATACAAAGGAGGTTTCAATAGGATGATTTGTCATTAATAGCTCATTATAAATTGTTAACATAATCATATTAATTATCTTATTTAAGTAACACCAAACTTTTAAATATTATCATGAATTTATGATGCTAACTTATGTTAACAACAAATCAAGTTCTTTTCATAGCACATGTATAGTTTATACCAAATGGTTGGCTATGAAAGTGTCAAGCATTTATTGTACCAAGTATTATATACAACACAAATCTAGATTAACCATTTAACAAGTAAAATATCAAGAATTAATAAGATAAAACTAATAAGACATGTTAATAGCAAGTTATTTAGGATATAAACATTGAAATCTATATTGAGTTTATATTATACTTATCTTAACACCATTAGTGTAACCTTTTCACCTTGACATAATAAACTTAGCTAAACATAATAAAGAAAAGAAACATAAATAAACAAGATGAGAATATAATTATACAAGTATAGTAAAGAAAATGAAAGTCATCAACAAGAGATTAATGAAAGCAAAACTTCAGTATGATTTGTTGATATAAAGAAAGAGAGCAAGAATATGATCTTGATATGAAAACCAAGATGTCTAAATGTTTGGAAAATATCTCTTGTTATAAGCCAAAATTTAGAACTATTGATTTATTGACTAATTGTTGAATGGGTGGGCACATCTTGACTTGATGACAATCCTTATCTTCTTGTCTGAACAAAACGTCATTGCTAATATCAGAATTTAAACAGATTGTCTTCATGAAAGTTCTAGAAAATTATCTTAGCTTTCCAACAAAAAACAATCAGGGTATTTGGACTTCTAGAACTCGAGATATGGGTTGAACACTGAACAGTGTCTAGGCTGTAGTACAGATTCGAACTTCTCTTTTAATGCTAAGATTTTGACTTCCAAACGGAAAAATTGAGTCTTAGACTCCCATGGATGTTTTAGGCTTGTGTCTTAGCTTTCTAGCTATATAAACCAAACTTAAATCCAAGATCTACAACTCTAAATATGACCCAATGACTGAACAATGTTTCAGTTTGAATTGAATCAACATCTTTTTTTTAAGCTTAGTGACATGACTAAAAGATTGATGTCTTCTCCCAAGTGCAGGAGTGTCGAAGTAATAAATAACTCGGCAAGACCGGGGTCAAACCACAGGGAGGTTAATTGTACAAATTATAAACAACAATTATAAACAACAATAATAGCAATAATAGTAACAATAACAACAACAACTATAATAGTAGTAGTAGTAATAATAATAATAATAATAATAATAATTACAATAATAGTAGTAGTAGTAGTAATAATAATAATAATAACAGAAGAAGAAGAAGATAATGAGAACTTGGAGATGGAAAATTAACGCAAGGATTAAACAATGATAACAAACAATGTCAAGGTTAGATGATCCACTAATGGTATGTCAAACAAGTATAGTATAAACTCTTATTATTCAATTGGAAACCACACACAAAGGAGGTTTCAATCAGATTATCTATTGTTAACATGATTACATTAGTCATCTTATTCGATTAATGCTAATACTTGTAAATCTCGTCAAGCATTCATGATTATAACTTATGTTAACAACAAATCAAGTTCCTTTTATAGCTCAGGTGTCGGTTATACCATACAGTATGGGCTATGAAAGTGCCAAGCATTTGTTGTACCAAGTGTTATACAACATAAATCAAGATTAATTATTTAACAAGCAAAGTATTAAAGAGTGAACAAGATAACAAATACAAAACATGTTAGTATCAAACATTAAAGTCCATATTAAGTTTACACTATACTTATTCTTACACCATTAGTGTAACCTTTTCACCTTGACATAATAAACTTAGCTAGACATAATGAAAGAAAGAAAAATAAATAAACAAAATAAGAACATAAATAAGATAAGAGTTAACTAAGTAAAGGAAAGGAAATGAAAGACATAACTTGATATTAATGAAAGCAAAGCATAAACATTACAAAAAATACAAAGAGAGAAAGCAAGAGCATGATCTTGATCTGGAAACTAAGATGCCTAAATGCATGGCAAATGCCTCCTTTGATAGGCCAAAATTGGGAACTATTGATTTGATGACTAATTGATGAGTGAGTGGCCAACTCTTGACTTGGTGACAATCCTTATCTTCTCTTGTCTGCCCAAAACGTCATTGATAACATCAAAATTGGAGCCACTCAGAACATGAAAGTTATAGGAAATTGTCTCAGCTTTCTTGTGTAAACAATTCAGCTCATTTGGACTTCTAGAACTCCAGATATAGCAAAAATACTGAACAGTGCTCGGGCTGGAGGACAGATTCGGACTTCTTTGTTGTTGCTACAATTTGGACTTTAAAATGGCCTTTTTAGATCTTGAGCTCCATATAAAAGTTGTAGGCCTATGTCTTACCTTTCCATCCATATAAAGTAGACCTAAATCTAAAATCTATAGCTCCAGATATGACCCAATTATCGAACAGTGTTCTGGTTTGGATTGCACCGATATCTCTTTTCTAAGTTTGGCCATCTCTTTATCCTTTCAATTTCAGTTCTTAAATAATCAATCAATCCTTTCATTTATGTGATAGGCCTGCATTTAAAATGAACATTTACCATAAATTAAAGGTATCTTATATTATTAGATATATTATTATAAAACATGTTTTAGTTAAGGAGTTATTGATACTTCAAGTGCAAAATGATGATATAAAACCTTGATAAAAATGCACTTTTAAGTACTAATCACTTAGCCTTTTCTTTGTCCTTTCAATTTCAATAGTTAATCACATTAATCAATTCTTTGAATTTTGAGATATGCTTGCATTTAAAATAAATATTTACCATAAATTAAATGTATTTTATATTATTAGATATGTTATTATAAAACATTATCTAGCTAAGGAGTTATTGATACTTCAAGTACAAAATGATGATATAAAACCTTGATAAAAATACATTTTTAAGTACTAATCAATGTTGTATAATACTTGGTACAATAAATGTTTGACACTTTCATAGTCAACCATTTGGTATAACTTACATATGTGCTATAAAAGGAATTTAATTTGTTGTTAACATAAGTTAGCATCATGAATTCCTGATAATATTTAAAAGTTTGGTTTTACTTAAATAAGATAATTAATATGATCATGTTAACAATTTATAATAAACTATTAATGACAAATCATCCTATTGAAACCTCCTTTATATGTGGGTTTTAATTGAGTAATAAAAAGAGTTTATATTATACTTATTTGAAATACCATTAACGGATCCTCTAATATCGACAACTGTTTTTATCATTGTTTAATCTTCACATTTATCTTACATCTCAAAGTTCTTTTTAACTCATCATCATCATCATTATTATATAGTTAACCTCTATGTGGTTCGACCCCAATCTTGCCAAATTATTTATTACTTTGACACACCTACACTTGAAAGAAGACATTAACTCTTTAGTCATATCACTCGGCGGGTTAACGTTAGTCATTTTTAGTATTATGTTTTTAATTGATTTTTCTTTTTAATTTCATCATTCAACACTTAGTTTATTGTGAAGTAGGCAAATTTTTAATTTATGTTGATTAACTTTATATAGGGTTTTCTCAGTCTTATGATCCGAGTTATGAGTTTGGTAGGTTAACTCTAGTTGACTTAAGTTGTTTTTTAGATAATTTATTTCTAATTGATTATTATTTAATTTCATCATTCAATATTGATGCTGCACATCATAGTGACCCACCCTTTTACCTCAAATCTAGAGGAAAGGATTTTGTTTTATGTGTGAGAGGGGGAAAAGGTTTAATCTTACAAAAAAAATTTTCATCATGTAATATTATGGACATTTAGAACCCCAACTTGTCTTCAGAAATATGTGGGAAGATATAGTTATGCTTATACAAAGATACTATCACCCTTTAAATATTCTAAATGGGATAGGTTGTATTGCATATCTTCTCCCAAGTTACTTAGGTCTAATTATACTTAAACTACTAGTGGTCTATCTATTAGGTAAAGATGAGTTTGCTTTGATGAGTTAAACCTTGGTCAAAAGTTCAACACTTATCCATTTTAAAAGCCTGGTTAGTTTTTTCCACTCCTAATTGTCTAGTGAGTTAACAACTCTAAGGTGTTCATTTCAGATCACATCTCAAGTTATTTCTATGAATATATCAACAAGCTTATATTATGTTTATAGAATCTAGCTCAAATCCTATAGAAGGTCCATAAAGGGTGTCTCAAGAAGGTTTGTATGTCCTATGTTACCTTATATATTCCTAAGCCTAGTGTTATGGAATATTGCATTAAAAATACTCTTAATTGGAGAATATTTTAGGGAATTTAGTTTTATCATTAACCACGTTATATTTCTTTAAGGAAATTTTGGTAAAGGTTATTCCCCCTAATATCCAAATATTGACTCATTATGAGTCCATATACCCAAATATTAAAAGTAAATAATTTTAACATTCTCAATATTTAAATATAAGTTCTATTTTATTTCAACTTTGTTAGTTGTAAAAAGGTGGTGTATTTGTTTTTATTCATCTAAATGATCATGTCATTTCATTCATCACTAAATCTACTAAAATTTTAACTGAGTTTCCTCTATATTTACTACAACCCAGTATTTTTAATAACCATTTTCACTCCAATAAACTCCAATAATTGATCCAATCACCAATGATTACAACACACAACAATTGTCCCATCATTTGAGACCTTCATATTCCTATTATATTCCTATTAGAACTTACCATCAAAGTCAAAGCTTTTATTATTTATTTATTTTAATCATATACCTATTACATGGAACATGATGAATGAAGTGGTTTTATGTTTTAACTGAGAACAAAATAATTCCAATACATTTTAGAATGCACATTTATATTAGGTTCTAAATTAGTATATAACATATAATGAAGATAAAATTTCTAATTAATCTAATTACATAACTAAAAAAAGTAAAATAAACACTGAGGAGAATTTATTGAGAAGAACTTTGAGCATACAACGATGAGCCTTTATTGCAAGCTATGATATTTATGGTCGAACAACTTATAGTTTTAAGAAGGCTGATGATAACATACATTTGAAGGGTATGTTTGACACAAATAAAAAATTAATATCTTCTTCTAAGTGTAGAAGTGTCGAAGTAATAAATAATCTGGCAAGATTGGGGTCGAACCATAGGGAGATTAATTGTATAAATTATAAATAACAACAACAATAACAACAACAATGATAGTAGTAATAGTAATAGTAATAATAATAATAGTAGTAATAGTAATAGTAGTAGTAGTAATAGAAGAAAAAAAAGAAGAAGAAAAAGTTGATAAGAACTTTGAGATAGAAGATCAATGTAAGTATTATCATAAAGCAAACTATTAGATTATTCATTACATAATTTTGATTATGCAAAAGATACAAAGAAAAAAGTCTATTACTCAATATAATGTTGCATTGTACTTGAAAATATAATTAACAATAGAATAACTTCAATCATCTAACTCAATGATTTGTTAATCAATAATTCAATTATAACTATGAAAGCAAATGGACCTATCCATGTTATTTTCAGTTTAAGATGAATATCAAATTCATTACTAAGTTAATTGATTTCTTTATTAATCAAAACACCAATTTTATTAACTAATGATCCAATTTCTCCATTAGTCTATTAATCAAGACACTAGTCTCACTAATCAGATATTAAATTTCTTCATTAGCCTATTCAATAGAGTAATGGTCTCATCAATTAGGGACTTAGTTTCCTTTATTAATCCATTCAAAAGGGTAATGGTCACATTTTTCAAGTATCTATTTTTTTTATTAGCCCATTTGATAGGGCAATAATTTCATTATACAAGGATTTATTTTTCTAATTAGTACATTCAACATGATATTACTCCCATTAACCAGAGATCTAATTTATTTAATAATTTCTTATCAACAAACCAAATAATCCAAAATACATTTAAAGAAAAACACAATAAAGAATTTTAGTAATAAAATAATTTACAAAGCCAAGGTGCCAAACACCTATCTATTATGGTGCCCGACTAGTACTCCTTACTGCTAAGTAGTATCCTGAACCTCTAGTATATTAAAAAAAAATGACATTGCTTTTAATTATCATAATTTTCAAAATAAATTTCAAGAATGTGTTTACAATAAAAACTCATATCCCAATCCTTTATGATAAAACTTAATAAAGCTTTTTCCTTAAACATAATTTTTTTTCTTAAATCTTCCATGATTTACCCTTTAATTATTCATTTCCAATACAAGTCCATTCATTCCATTCATGTAACATAACATAAAAATCAATTAATGCCTCCCTTTTCTTTCTTTGATTTGGCTGAAACATGGTTAAAGATAATACCGGATTTTTTTAAAATCTTCTATAATTTACACCTTAATTACTCATTTATAATCCAAATACATTCATGTAGACTAACATCAAAATCAATAAATGCTTCCTTTTTTTTTTGCCAAAACCCCTCATAAGTAAAAAGGTGAATTGTTTTTTTTTTTGTTTTGTTTCAATGTCCATAACATTTCCACAATATCAAATCAATAAACATTTATATTAACATATTATACAGAACACCTTGGTAACTTCCATCAATTAATCACACACATTATTTCCATACATCTAATTAAAATCCTAAAATGGTAAGGATTGAATTCATATAATTGGAATTTTACCCATTGTTTATATACACACAATAACATGATCCATCCATAACTACAGTAATTCAAATATCCTAACATGCAAAAATCGTAAGCATATACACTAACATTTACAATTCCACACATCATGTAAAATTATTCCACATAATCACCTTAAAGAGTTTCTTATCTCCTATCACAAAGAAAAAAGATGGAATAAAAGCTTGGAAAACACTTTTTTTTCCCCTTTTTTCTTCCAAAACCATCCATTCCAAATAGAAAATCCTTAGAATTTTTCTTGTTTAATCCTTCTCTTAACACTCGTAAACCTTATAATCTAGCCTTCTTCTTAGTTTCAATGGTGAGTTTGCGAGGTTATCTTCATAATTTTTCTCTTTTTCACTTTATCATCGGGTAGGAATGGTGTTGGGAGAACACTATTCACTTATTTATATATATAACTTCTCGCTTATTATATTAATGGTCCATGTGTTTTTTTTTTTAGTAATTTCACTTCATCCCCGTGTCTTTTCTTTCATTAATTTAATGTCACTAAATCTTTTAATTCCATTCAATTTCATGTCTCAATTAATTTTAACTCCCTAAAATTTTAGCTTTGCCATTTCATTTCCCAATTTAATTTATTTTATTTTTTTACAACGCATCAACTTAAAAAAGATTCTTGGTCAGGGTTTACAATAACAAAATATTTTTTTATTAGGTTTTAAAATGGCATTGAACCCATATGGATAACAAAAATAGGTTTTGGCCATTCATTAAAAAAAAAATCTTATGATTTATCAAATGAGAATTATCATGAGCAAAAATTAATGTCATTATTAATATCTTTTTTTTTTTTTTACTTTTTAGAACAAGGGATTTTTTTTGGAGTATAGGCCTAACATGTATTTTAATTTAGACCAAATTTTTAATGAGTTTAAAGAACTTTATTAAGCCCAAATATGCATGCAATATCTATTTTTGAAAATATGCTAACATAAAATGTTCCATCTTATTTTTTCTTTTAATGTGAAATATGATATTTTATAAAATACTAAATCATTCAAGTAAGATATTTTTAGTCTTTAAAAAAAAATGCTTGGCCATAATGCAAGTTTAAAAAAAACCTAATAATAATTTTTTTTTTGATGTTATCACTTTTTTAATCTTTTTATTCTAACTTATTCTAAGAAAAGTCATGCATCAAACCCATACACATAATATCACTTTTCTAATCAAACTACATAATCTTCTCATACACTCATCCAAGTTCATCATTAAATAAACAACTAATAATCACAACAACAAATTAAAATCATTCAAAGTCTAAAATAAACCTTTTAAAATATATTAGACTGGATCCAAATAGTCAGAATAAAATAGAGGAGCTGTTTTAACTTTGCAATGTTGAAACATTTTAAAATAATAAAGACGCATGTATCTATAAATTGAAAAGAATTAGTTGAATATATTATGATAGTTTGTTCGAGCTATAGGAACCTTGCAATGTTGGAACACCTTAGAATAATAGAGGCGTATGTACCTATAAATTAAAAGGGATTATTGAATATATTATGATAATTTGATTCAATCGAATACTAGGAAAACAAACATACACTATAATCCTTAACACCTATAAATTAAAAAGGATTATTGAATATATTATGATAGTTTGATTCAATCAAATACCAAGAAAACAAACATACACTATAATCCTTTATTTTTATAAATTAATAAATATCATGTTTAATTAAAATTGACTTTTAATATTTTAATTTAAACTCCCTTTAAAATTAAATTAATAACAAGTGAGTTTAAAATTGGATCATGACAAATGATATAATGAAAAATCCATAAATATATACTTGAGAAATAATTATGTAGAATGAAATTGTGTTCAAGGGAGCATATTAAGAAAAACTGCATATTAAGAAAAACTCTTTTATATATGTAGATCTAATTAATTTAATAAAGAATAAAAATGCCATGCTGAAAAGATATTAAAAGTAATGAAATGTAAAATTAATTTGTAAATAATTGTGTAAAATTGTAATCAATCATGTATATATGCAATCACAATATAACATTAAAAATATAAACATCAATGACTAATAGCAATGTAAGAATCATTAGGAAAATTAGGAACAATACCAATCATGTTGTTTTAGAAATATAAGAGAGTTAAGCAAAAATAAATTCTTTCTCATGAAATTTATTATTTAAATTAAGTAAAAAAAATATATTATGAGAAAAATCAATAAATCCTCTCTTATCAGGCATAAGTTAACAATAAAAAAATCTCAATCTTCAAAAATTATTAAAGCTGAATCTAAAGAAATTTATTTATAGCTCGTGGTTTTTATATTCTAAAAATTTTATTTTTTATTTTTATTAAAAATAAAATTTTAAAAATAAAAAATATTATTTTAATATATTCTTAAATAAAAAAACTTTAAAAAATAGATTTTCCGTAATAATCCATAAATATTTCAAACTCATAAATTCTAACAACCTTTCAAGCTCACTCAAAGGCAGCACGTGACGTCTATGCCAGGATGTGCAAGCATTCTTGGGCACATCTCTGTAAAGTCCCTAATCATTCACCTTGTCTAAATTAGTCCCAATAGTTTTCTTTCATTTCAATTATCCCTAAAATAGTAAAAAATCCCCACTCAAGTGGTCCGTCTGAACACTTCACAGACTTCTAAAAGAAATATTTAAGTTTCCTAAGAAAAGCTTGTCATTTCTATAAGATTTCATGTCCAATTCAACCAAGAATTTGATTAGAAATTGCTAAAACTTTGTTTTGGTATACAATTGAGATAAAAAATTGGCCGAGGACTTAATCTAGATTAGCTACGTAAAGCAGGGACCTTTCTGAAGTTTACCCAAAATTGTATCATCAGTCATCATGTATACCCATCTGATATCATACACATCAAAACCCACACATGCAAAATCCATCCCATTTCATCAATTATTTGGGAATTGTACACAGCTTCTCCAAATAATTTATAGAATAATTCATGAATTATTTTTAAAATTCTTTTCATCTCAAAAAGCTTTAAATTAGTGTTCTTATGCGTGTTTTTTATACGTTTATAATAAAAATATATATTTTTTAAAATTATTAATTTATTTTTAAATAAAAATATTTTTATATAAACATCTGTATTTATATTGTATATCTGCGTGGGATTCGTAAATAATTTTTATAATTATACCCATGTTTATATGATGATTTGTCTGATCTAGCCGATGCCCCCACATGCATGGAATGCAATGCACATGCATAGCATAATAACATCATGAAGTTTGGTTTTGTGAAATCCGGAGTTCCTCTTTTGTACTTTTCTGCCTCACCCGTCGAATCCCTCCTCCCACACCCTCTCTCTCAAAAGAAAAAAAGAAAAAAGAAATAGTAATAATAAATAAATAAACTCGCTCGCTCGCAGCTACTCTTGCGATTCTTGGGCTTTCTCTCTCGATCTCCACGATCTGGCCATTTTTTGATCGAACATTAGGGTTTTCCTCGTCTCAATCTCCCTCCATCTCTTATCGAATCTTGTGTTTCAAAACCTAGATTTTGCTGCTCTCTTTAGGGTTAACAGATCTACAACGTCTCTTTAGCCTTTTACGTCTGTTAATTTTGTTTCCACTCTATTAAGCATGTTCTGGAAGCTCACCACTCTCTCTACCTCTTCTCCTGTAAGTTCTTTCTTATCATCCCAAATTTTATCTAGGGTTTGTAACAATTGGTGGATTTAGAGCTTTGCAATAGCTGTTAATTGGATCTATAAACCCTAGGAATATGTGAATTCTCAATTGAAATGGATTATTTTATTGTTTTAATTGGGACTCGGTTTGGACTGATTGAGTTGAGATGGATGTTGTTTTTCATAGTGTAGATTTGTGTGATTCTCTGTCATTTATTTATTAATCAGTGACTCCGTGCATAAAAAATTGTAGGGAAATGTAGGTGTTTTAATATATATGCAGCTTAGAATGTGTTGGGTTTGCATTTGAACCTTATTTGTTTGTCACATTTATTAGAAGAATTAATTAATAAATAAATGGTTTTTTTTAATGGTATTGGGTCTATTGACAATTAATTTAATTGACATACAATGGGTGCGAGGCGGATTCTTTGGAAACTAAAGAAATGATATTGATTTTTTTTTTTAAGTTTTACTATATCATTACTATATTTGGCTTTGAATTTTGAATGGGAGGGCAGCCTTGTTAAAAATTCTTACCAGGCTTATTACTCTCCGGAACACGTTAATTCGATGAATTACTAGATTTCAATAGAAGTTTTGCTAATGATATTAGTTTCTGTGTGCTCGGTAATATTTTTCTAATAAGCAAATATGTTTAAATGCTGCAATAATATTTGCTCATCTTCTTTCTAGTTGACTGATGTCAACCTGCTATTGCTTTTGTAGGTGGAGTCTGTATTAGACAAAGAAAATTTCACGTTGGAAGAGCTTCTGGATGAAGAAGAAATAATCCAAGAATGCAAAGCCTTAAACACCCGACTCATTAATTTGTAATTTTTTCCCTGTTTTTACAATCCATGCTGAAATGCTCTGATTTCTGCACAAGGCCATTCTCTATCATGCATGGTTTATGGTCTTTGAACTGTTTGGGAACATAACATAAAGTTGATCCTGGTGGATGCTTACCATAATTTATTGTATGCAGTCTGCGAGATAGAGCCCAAGTGGAGCAGTTGCTCAGATACATTATCGAGGAACCTTCAGAGGATGCTGAAAGCAAACGAACCTTCAAGTATGTCACTCTTACTAGAGAAAAATGTTTTCTCTTGCTGAGATGTTTCTTAGGTGAACTTTTGTTTCTTGTCTCTGACAAATTGCTTTTGTTTTCCAGGTTCCCCTTCATTGCTTGTGAGATATTTACATGTGAAATTGATGTTATTCTTAAAACTTTAGTGGAGGAAGAGGAGGTAGGTTTCATTTTTTTCATTGCACTTTGTTTTAATCTGGAGCTTGTTGCGAGAAATGCTCTTTTACTGATGGTTATCTTTACTTTCATGCTACTTCAGTTGATGAACTTACTCTTCTCGTTCTTGGAACCAAATCGGACTCATAGTGCCTTGCTTGCTGGGTATTTCAGCAAAGTATGCTTTTAGAATCTGTATCCAATTTTCATGAGAAGTTGTATCTTTAATATTTTGTTTGTCTAGGATCACTTGATTGATGCCTCTTGCTTTGTATTTTAGGTTGTTGTTTGCCTTATGTTACGCAAGACAGTTCCACTTATGAACTATGTCCAAGTGAGTGTATTCTAACTATATCTATGCTATGGTTTGCCACAAGTTTTACTTTACTTAATTGTAAAGAATGTTTTGTTTCAATCAAGGAAAGTTGTGTTTTTCAACTCCCATCATATGAATATTTATTATGGGTCATGAGCTGGTATGTACTTGTATATTGCTGTGGTTAGATTTTCATAGCATTTGATGGTGTAGAATTTACTGAAGAAATATAAGATATGGGAATACACAATGTTATGCATAAATAACACCCTAGACTTCTCATATTAGTGTTGCTATCTGTTGCTTGGCATTTCATCCCAAAGTACCCATGCTGACACAACTTGACAAGGGTGCATCTGTGAAATCCATTTTTGACTCTTCTACCGACACTTGGATGTGGCTTTATCTTCCATACCAAACCAGGGTGCATCTGTGAAATCCATTTTTGACTCTTCTACCGACACTTGGATGTGGCTTTATCTTCCATACCAAACCAGGGTGCATCTGTGAAATCCATTTTTGACTCTTCTACCGACACTTGGATGTGGCTTTATCTTCCATACCAAACCAAGCAAGTGGAAAGATACTAACAATTGCAGTTTCAAGGAGTTAAAATTGAAGACAACCAAAAGAAGCTAGGAGAGCTTTTAAGAGAATCTCAGGAATTCATAAAAGTGACATGAAAAATTGTAAATCTGCTTGTATCCAAAGTTTGCACACTGCATGAATATCCTCCCTCCTAATTAGTTTTCCACTATTTAACATGTAAAAACTCCTATTCTCTGCAATTTGCTTTATATACATCTCAGGAAGTTGATGAACAATTAAGCAAAGCATATGATTTGCTCAGAGACCAATCTGTGAAACATTGCAATGCTTTTGTATTTCACTTTTGCACTTTTTTCTTAGAGGATGTGACTATTGCTATTAGTCTGTGAAAGAAAACATTCATTAGTTGATTTCTTACAGGCCCATCAAGATGTTTTCCGCCAACTTGTTGATTTAATTGGAATAACATCCATCATGGAGGTAATTGAGATTCTTACTGCCGTCCTGCTTTTTTATTTTAATAAGCTCTTGCTTGTAATGCAATTGGTTGATTTTGGATATTGATTGCTTCATGTAGGTTCTCGTCCGCCTGGTAGGAGCTGATGACCACGTTTATCCTAATTTTACTGATGTGATGCAATGGTTGGCTGATAGCAATTTGCTAGAAATGATTGTGGACAAATTGAGTCCTTCTGTAAGTTCTGCATTTTTGTCAAGATAACATCTCCTTTTAAAATATGTATTAGAAAAGGTCTGTTGACACAAGGTTAATAAGTTTTGGCTTGGAAAGATAACAGAAAATGAAATAAGAATTTGAAATGATTAGCTAGAGGTTCTTTACAATGGATGTACAATTGAATCATCTGAATTTTTTTTTCATGTGGATCAGAATCCTCCTGAAGTTAATGCTAACGCAGCAGAAACATTATGTGCAATAACTCGAAATGCTCCATCAGCCTTGGCTACTAAACTCTCTAGTCCAAGGTTTGCGAGATTTTTTATTCTTTAAATTTTTAGTACTATTTAAGTGATTTCCCCTCCCTGTTTATGTTTTAATTTATTTTTGGCTTTGATGTTTTATGCATATGCAGTTTTGTGGAAAGGATATTTGGTCATGCATTGGAAGATTCACATTCAAAATCTGGTCTTGTCAATTCACTTTCTGTTTGTATCTCTATACTGGATCCAAAAAGATCGGCAATGGCTTCTCCCTTGATGCATTCTTTCCGAAGCCAACATATGTACGAGTCTCCAATCCCTGTAAATCCAGAGACTATTAGTGCACTGTTACCTAAACTTGGTGAGTGGATTTCTATGGCCCCCCTCCCCAACCAAAAAAAA
>NW_011500490.1:100877-131239 GCF_000495115.2 Populus euphratica
TTTTTTTTTTTTTTTGGGGGGGGGGTGTGCATGAATTTTTCAGCCCTCCCCCTCCCACTGCATTTTTAGTATTTACATGTTTTGGATGCTAGTTGAATTAACATTAGTATAACTATATGGAAATTAAATCAGTAATTTTAAGTAGTGTTATTCAAATTAAAAAGGAGTATCTGACAGATGTTGCTGTTATATAAATTTTTTCCATCTTTTCCCTGTCAAAGCCGGTGTTTTTTAAGATAGCACACTCCATTTTGCAGGTGATTTGCTTATGCTATTGGATGTCTTGTCCGATGAGAAGATTTTACCAACAACATATGGAGAACTGAAGCCTCCTCTTGGGAAACATCGTCTAAAGGTTGGTTTCATGCTTCTTCTGTAATCTTCATATGGGTCACAACACAAAACCAAAAATTTCAATAACATGGCTTTGGAAACTGATGGACATTGATAAACTGTATGGTTTTGGCGGAATTGATAAACCTTGAGTTTGAATTACACTGAGGTATAAATTTGTTTGAAAATTAACTGCTCTTAAATTTGCTTTAGATTGTGGAATTCATTGCGGTGCTGCTAAGAACTGGAAATGAAGCCACTGAAATGGAATTGGTCAGCTCGAAAACCATTAAAAGAATCCTTGATCTGTTCTTTGAGTAAGTTTCTACATTTTTGAAATGGTGAATCGATTAATCAATAGATGAATGAAGCTGGTGTCTAGAAATAACCATTCTCTTTTTGAAGTAGCTGATCCAGTTATTGCATGTTACCTAACCATGCATGATTCTGATGTTTTAACTGATGTAGGTACCCGTACAACAACGCCTTGCATCATCATGTAGAGAGTATCATAATGTCTTGTTTGGAGACCAAGAGTGATGCTATGGTTGATCATCTTCTTCAAGAGTGTGATTTGATAGGAAAGTTTCTCCAAACAGATAAAAACCCTGTAATATCTGGTGATATTATTAAGGTATGTGGGGTTCCATATGATTTTGGAATTTATCTCATATGATAGTGCATAATCTAAGCAGTAATAATGATAAGAACCTCTTTGCATGTAATCTGCCGAGCCAAAAGGGAAAGAGAAAAAGACAAAATCCCATGCTTATCCCTCCACTTGGCAATTCAGTGGAATGGAAAATTAGTTGATGTATGGTCATTTATATCCTGCATTGGCGTGTTTTACCTGTTCATAAATATGTTTCTTATGCAGCCAACACTTCCTGCTGCTGGAAAACGAGCACCACGGGTAGGAAACCTTGGACACATTACACGAATTTCAAATAAGCTTGTTCAGTTGGGAAACAGCAGTAGCCGTATTCAGACTTATCTACAGGTGGGTGGTAACCTGGATGTACATTGCACAAAATTGTATTTCTAGTACAAATTCCTTAAAGAAACCCCCAGAGTTTTGCTGGTATGTGGAACTTGTGATAAAAGCTTTGGACTGATTCTGAATGCTTCAGAACTCATCTGTCCTCTGAATTAGCGCTGAAAGAAATAACATATGGAGTGACTTTTATAATCTCTGATATAAATCACATGAAGCTTGTTTTGTCTAGAAGTGTCCATAAGTGGGTGATAAGCTGTGTTTTGCAACTGTTGCTTGTTTTGGTGATGACCCTGTCTATCCACTGCTGTTCTTTCCTCGAGCAATTCCGAAGAGTTTAGGTCTCTCTGCTGGGAACTGAACTCTTAAATTTATTATTCTTATTTAATCACCTTTCTAATTGTAAGTGTTTTTTCAATTATTCTTTTTCATGCTGCTACTGAAGCAGACAACCTTTCCAACTTTAAGAGTATCATTATTTGCTGTTTCCAACTTTTTCTTGTGGCATTTTGTGCATCTTTGCATCCAACATCAGCATAGTTGAGTGATTGAAACGATGACCCTTGAATGTAATTTTGGTTTAATGCCCTTGCTGACATACTGCAGTTTTATTTGTCTCCAGGAAAATAGTGAATGGAATGAGTGGCAAACCAGTGTTTTGCAAGAGCGCAATGCAGTTGAAAATGTCTACCGATGGGCTTGCGGGTATATTTATCCCTCATATCTTTTATGCTTATGCACTCTCAAAAAGTGTTTGTAGTTGTGGTGATGCTTATCACTTGAGTGAGTACTCAAATATGTGATAGGCAAATGAGCTGATTTATAAAATAGTGATATGGTGATGAGCTGATTTAAATTTAATGGCAATCTGGGTGTCGGGCTTATAATTTTCTTTTTTGCGCCCCTCTGAAAATCTAGCTATATGTTAGGTTATTTTTTTAGTATGAATTGTATGTTAAAATTTGCTACCAATTTTTTTAGTTTCGTTCACATTATTTTCTCCATTTGCCTCTGTGCTGTAAATTACTGCTGATGAAGCTCTTCACCTCGGAGAGAAAATAGCTTGGTAATTTCACTTCATCTTCCTCTTGTTTTGTTTTTCCTTGTTCTGTGCAGCCGGCCAACAGCATTGCAAGATAGGACACGTGACAGTGATGAGGATGACCTTCATGATCGAGATTATGATGTAGCAGCTCTAGCCAACAACTTAAGCCAGGCTTTTAGATACAAAATATATGGGAATGAGGATAATGAAGAGGTACATTAGTGGCTTCTCTTTCTGATGGCTTTCATCCCCTTTTTTCTCCTTTTTTTAACCTATCATTTATATTACCGGACTTACGGTCCCAACTTGTATCACTCACAAAAACAGGAAGGAGAAGGATCTCAATAAGCTCTTCCAGGATCTAGAATTCAAATGAGTTCTTTGTGAACGATTCATGCAAAACTTCAACCTTCTAAGTTTATTACATTTACAATTTGGCCCAATTGATAGCAGCAGTTTTCTCCATCATGTGAGTCCCTAGCCTGTTTCTCTGCCGATGTGGCCTATCCCTCCATGTATCCTGCCAGCTGCCATCTCTATCCCCATCTCTGCACGATTTCCACCATTATTTCTTCATCTTTCTCTCACTCGAATCATCATTCTGTTCCTCTCTAATGTCCCTTCTCTCTCACTAAACCCATTAGTCTCTCTTCTTCCTATCCAAAATAACACCACTGTCCCTCCTCTCCATACTGTCTTCAAAATGAGAAATCCTTACTCCAATTAAGCAACAAAAACTTTCATAAGAATCAATTCTGTTCAAAAATAAAGAAGCAGACGAACATGGAAGGGAAGATATTGAGAGATGACTTGTACCTTTGTGTTTTAGTTTATCTTTATTATCCAACTAAACCCTTTTTCAACAACAGCAATATATTCAATGTAGTGTCTATCAATTCAGGCAGTTTGTTTTATTAAAAGAAAGATATTTGAGCCAATGGTTCTGGGTGGTTCATTTGAATTTTGTGATATTTCAGATGGATACTTTATGTATCAATCTACAAGAAATGGTGGTTAATTTTATTTTATCATTTTGGTTGCAGGACAATGGGGGCCTTGATCGTGATGATGAGGTAACAGTTTAGCTTTTTAATGTGTGTGTTTGTGTGTAATGCATGTATTTTGTTTCCCTTTGTTTCTATTTTTTTCCCGAGTGGGTGGGAGGGGGGTCGGTGTGTTGGCAGTGACCTTTTCTCTATATTGCCTTTTGATATCTCAAACATGTGTTTGTTTGATCTTCAATATCAGGATGTCTACTTTGATGATGAGTCTGCCGAAGTTGTTATATCATCCCTAAGGCTTGGTGATGACCAAGGGAGGTAAGGGTTTTAGCCATCCCACCATTTTTTATTGAAACATTGGATCTTCTATAAGTTGTAGGGGAACCGGTCTATCTATTTCTTTCATCCTATTTTCTAGAAACAGTATGCAAAAGTTGTTTTTAAACTTATGTGCAGTCTCAACACTTTTGGCTTGAACCTTTAACAATGTCTAGTGTGTCCATGCCTGCCTTTCTTTCACCCTTTTTATTGGAAACCCGATAGGAAATATTGTTTTAAAATACCATGCCAAGTCTTGATGCTTTTGACTTTAACCTTACTAGTGCATTTGAGAAATTTTCTTGGACAAAGCTATATATAATATCAATATCTTGGATGTCAAATCATCAGCATGCATATTAAAGCTATATATTTTTTGGGATGTGATTTGGAATCGCACTGATTTTTTTAATTTTGTTTTAAATACAGCAGTCTGTTCACAAATTCAAACTGGTTTGCATTCCAAGATGACAGAATTGGTGATGCACCTGTGAGCACATCGCCTGGAGAGATGATGGATCAGATTAACTTAAATGGAAACACAGATGCAAATGGTGGTAACAGCTATAGTGATGACGAGGTGGTGGTGGGAGAGGAAGATGAGTTGACTGAAAGCAAGGATTCTGTCAATGGCACATCCACTTCCAACACAAACCTCCTTGATCAATTTCCTGGGATTGGTCCGGTTTCACTAAGTAGTGATGCAAATGCTCCTGATACCAGCTTCTTCAAATTTGAGACACCAGACAATGAAGACCTGTTTGGAGATAGGCCTTTACCTGAATGGGTAGGATGGGGAGAGCCATCTGATTTGAAAGCAGCGGGGGGATCAACTGTGAATCCATTTGAAGATCATGACAGCTCTGATGTCAATCTTTCCAGCCAAGCTGAAGCAGCAATGCCTGATGCTAGTTCCCCATCAGGTGGAGAGTCTATACTTCCAAATGGGTTATCACCCACCAAGGGTTCTAGTGATGGATCAGTTAGCAGTGATTCAAGTAAAAAATCTCCCACCTCACCTTCTTTGTTTGAAGAGGATGTAGAATTTGTTGGTGTTGAATTGGAAGGGACCGAGAAGGCAATGGAGCAAGCTCTCAAGGAGGGGATAGTTGGTGAAGCAGGGCCTCTGAAGAGGAACATTGCTCCAAAGGTGCCAGAGAAAGAGAGGTCTGATGATGCCGAGACAGAGAACAAGGAGTTCAACGATGCGAACTATTGGAGGGTTGATGTTGTGGAAGGATGAATGATTGATTGATCTTGTTTAGGTTTTCTGGACATGGAAACTTGGTTCCTAAAGACACACAGACCCCATTTTTGGTTGGAAAGGGATTATGCAGCAGATATATGTACAGTATTTTTGTTTCCAAATGGGGATTGGATGGTAGGTCGTGCTATGGCTTTACTGTTTGTTTAGCTGTCATTGTTACCCTAATTGTTTATTATTCAAGGTCTTCTGTCTCTTCCTGTGACTGACTTTTAGGGTTCCCCTCGTCCCTCATCAATATTTATATATTCAACTCCGGCTAGTCGCATTCTTTGTTTCATTCAGGTCAGGTTGGTCATGGCAATCTTAGAATTTGGGTAAATTATGTGTCAGGGATTAATTTCCCGAGAGTTCCGTCTAGCTTCTTCGAGGGTCTGCTGTCTGGATCATTTAGTGGAGGGAATGGTTGGTTATTTGTAGCTTAGAACATTTTCGTTATGGAGAATAAATTGACATCGAAGTTTAAGATTTCAAGATGCTATGCACGAAACAGACCATGATGATCCGCTCAGGACATTTCTCTCTCCCTTTTCCCCCCTTCCAGCCCTATGTAATTAAGGGGAGAGTTAAGGCCAAGCAATTGAAAGTGGAGTTGTTGAACAATCTTGTATACGCTTTAAAGCCATCCATGGAATGCAAAGAGGATCTTGTAGGTTTCCCTGCCTCTATCTCATCTGTACTCATGCATGCGATCAGCGAGGAGAGTGAAGAGTGGAAAATCGAAAACGATAATTTTTCTTCCTTTTTTCGCTTGTGATTACGAACAACAAAGATTAGATCATGCTAGCCATTCAGCATGCGTTTGAGAATATGTATACTTTTTCAATGTGTGTTTTTTTTAATATAGCAAAATTAATAGAAATTAAAGGATAAAATTAAAAATTAAAAATATTTTATTTAGAAAAAAAATAAAAATTGAGTTGTTTGAGGTTTGCTTGTCTATGGTGCGATTTGGGTCATGCTTCCTATTTGAATTTAATAATATTTTATTTTTAAAATTATTTTTTACAATCAAGCCCATGAGATTTTTTATACATTTTTTTTTTGAAAGAGGTTTCATGTGAGCCTAAAATAAAAACAGATCTATTTTTTTTAAAGTTTAATAAAAAAGGAGTTTTTTTTAAAATTCAAATAAAAAACCTTTAAAATACAAACAATTGATGAAATGAATTTTATTTTAATTTTAAAGGGTTAAAAACAAAATAATTAACTGAAAAAAAAAAACCCAATACACCTTGCATATAAGTAGGCCTAGCCTGCAAGACATGCTTTTATTTTGTTAGTAGCAATTTCCACTTTAATTAAAAAAAAAAATATAGACATTACATAATCTATTGAACAAATTTTCAACAACTAAGGGTCCCAAAAAAATTATGCTTTTTATTGTCTAAAAATTTAATTTTTAATTCATTCTAATGAAACAATACCTAAAAAATACTCTAGAAACCATAATAAATCCACACATAACTTTAAAAAACCTAAAAACTGCACATAAATATAAAATTAATAAAAAAAATCTTTTCAATATGATTTTTTAGATAATTTAAAGATAGAAAAACATTTAAGTGAGATTTCTTTGACCAAACAGAACTCATGGAAACCAGTATTAATCATTTTGGTGGTCGGATTTAGTGTCAACAATGATTTTCTTTCTTTTCTATTGGAATCCGACAACCTTTTCTCTTCTCTTGAACCATAAAAAGAAAAATAAGAAATATAAAATTTTGGAATGAAATTGGCTTTGTTTAAAATTTTTGAATTAGAAGGATTCAATTTTTAAAATAATACAATAAACATTTCACTAAAAGTTTGAAAAAGCCTATGATTTAGTCTATTTGTCACTTTGTTCCCTTGTCTTTTTTTCTTTTTTCTTTTTTTTATCTTACCCTTTCCTAACAAATCAACTTAAATTGAGTTTCAATTTAGTCCAATAATCATAAACTAACAAATAAAAATCTTAGCACAAAAAGTATATATTGTGGAAGTCCACAATAGACATGGCTTCTTTAGTTAAGAAATAATGTAAAAGGCTCTACACAAGTCGATCCATTTGTTGCAACTCAATATATTCTGGATTTTCAGAACTAGAAGCACAAGTTGAAGAAATAGTAATAGAAGCATCAACATATCCAAAGAGATATTGGAATTGCAATAGTGGCAATACTTGACCATGCCAAAGAAGATAGTTAGAAGAAGATAATTTAATGGTTAAAAGATGTACCATAATGTTGAAGGACAAGGAGGATAATAATGCGTTAGAGGCCATAAGAACAAAGGATGTGAATCTGTAATGTAGCTCTGATAATATAAAGAGATTTTAAAATTACCTTGATATCCTTTGATTTGTTGTTGTAATATTATGATTACTAAAGTTATAGAGTTAGAAATTAAGTTTGAATAAATATAAATTTAAACTTATTATAAACAGTAGCTCGCAAGGAATATATTGATTCTATCTTACCAGAGTTGTGCATAACTCTATTATTGTGATTGAGAGATGATTTAAATCTAAATTTGATGAAAGATATTTAACTTTATAATATGTAGCATTTATTATTTTTATTTTTTTCAAGAATTTTTGATATTTTATTCGGAACCGTTTCTCTATCATTTGTTCTATGTAGAGCAAGTTTTACCCAATTTTTATCTAGGTTGATCGGATTGTGGATTGGATTAACTCAAGTTTTAACTGAATTAAACTAGGTTAATTACTTATCTCATTTCCTCTTCAACCCAAATCAATTAGGTCTTGAGTTAGTAGGATCATAGATCAATCTACCGGTCTATTAAAGTTTTATACCTATAATTTTAACAACTTCATATATACTCCTTTTTAGCCTATTTTCCAGAATTATTTCTATCCAAATAACGTTAAATATATATAGTTCCCATCCTCGCCATCCTCTAATTCAATACATGACACAACCATATTTTTCATTATTGTCAGGATTTCTTCGGCCTTTATTGTGGGATTTCCTTGGTGAACTAATTATTGAGTTCTTTAGCACATGAACATTCCTTGTCAAGTTGGGCTATATTCATATATTCACTCAACACATTGATGGTCAACCATGGAAGAGTCACCATATCGACATTTATCGGTGTAGACATAGGGAGCATCACCACATTCTCAATATCATCTTCAATAAAGTTAGTCTGGTGTTGTAAGTGCCATGAAAAGTTTGGCCTTTAAAATTGGAGAATGTGGTGATTTCTTACCAAGACTTTGATCATCCATGAAAGGAAGGGAAATCATTGTATGCAAGCATATTCACTTAGCCGATCAATTTAAGGAAATCATGCTATGTTTTCTTTTCTTTATATTTTCATATTGATAGATTTTATGCTAAAAGGTTGGTATAGTAATGGTTAAGAAGATATATATTTTTTTTAAAATATTTCAAGTCGAAATATTAAGGCTAACTTCTAGTTCGTTTCATTACAAACTAGTTAAGGGAGACGAGCCTAATGTTTAACTCGTTCTTTTTTTCCTCTAAGAAATGCTAATGTTAACTATTTGTTTTTTTATTTTCTTCAATCACATGACTAAGGGAAAATAATGAGAGAAAGAGAAGTAAAAAAGATAATTTCCCAAGGGAGATTCTTAGAAACAAACAAATTTGATTATTTGGCTTTATCTCTAGCAACAAAATCTTGCTTTCCATCTTATATAAGATTTCTTGGGGTTAAATAATATAATACAATATATGGATTATATTGCAATTGAGTTAATTTTAATCCACGTTATTGTTTTCTTCTTTGTTTTCTTGCTCATAAAAAACAAAAATGCAAAGAAAATAGTATTTTGTATGTATTTTAAATATTGCAGAGATAATCATTTTGTTCAATTAAATGCTCTGTGCAAAGCATGTCGTAAATGGTGGTTATTGGATTAGGTCTGGTCAACTCATGATGGATGAACCTAGTCCAAGTTATTAGAGAAATCACTAAAAGAAGTAATCGTCTTCTCTAATCATATATAAAAGGACATAGCCCATATGGAATAACAAGTTTTTGATAATTAAAAGAACATAATTTTCTCTTTCTCTTTTTCCATCTTGACTTTCTACATTAATTTGATAAGATTTACAAAGACGTTCGTATTGTGAAATACCACTTTGGTTCTAGTAATTGAAGTGGCACTAAAGTAATTGATCCAGGAATAAGAAAACGGATTCTCACAAGTAAGTTTTCCTTTCTAATCTACATTGGTATTAGAGCCATGATTTTTAATATTATTTTTTATATAGTATATTTGTTATTACATGAACGATAGATGTAAATTTTGTGTTAAAAGAATACTTTCATTGAGAATTTTGAATTTATAAAATTTTATGATGTAATTTAGTTATGAATTTATCTTTTCTATAATTAATTAAAAAAAACTTTCGGCATGATAGTCGTATAATTATATTATCAATTCATGTGTGAATTGATGATGGAAATAGAGATTAGAAACTACCATTTTTATTTTCATTTCCAATTGACTACAATTGGAGTAGTTAATTGGACTTTGATAGTAAAACAAAAAAGAAAACCACCTGAAAGAACACATCTTTTAAAAGACGTGTAACTACCATCCAATAGTTAATATTTTCATTTCCAATTGACTACAATCTCAGTAGTTAATTGAAATAGTCATTTGACAGTTAATTAACTGCCATTTGGTAGTTGTTAGGAAAAAAATAAGAAAAAAAAAATGAATGAACACATCTTTTAAAAGATGTGTGTATATATATTAATTGACATTCAACAGTTAATATATATTAATATTAAAAATTATATTAAGACAATTAATATTTTTTTGTTAATATAAATTGTCAAATAGTGGTGTCAATTTATTTATTGTTAAAATAAATTGCTTAATTTTTGTATTTTTTAACATATATAATAATACATGCTTTAATTAAATATTAAGTATAATATTTATGTGCCTTATGAAATATTTTGTTGTAGTAGATAGACAACAACAAATTGATTATTTATTGGGTTCTGCCTTTAATTCTATTCACAAAATTCAAGAGCATATTGATTATATGTATCATTGAATGAGTAGACTAGCTATGAGTGATGTTTATGAATTCTACATAGAATATTAAATGTTAATCATTCTCAAATTTTTACCTAAGAAATGGATGCCAGTGCGACTTTTGTTGGAATATAGGCTGGAATTTTTAGATTTCAACTATCTCATTGATGAAATGCTGCTTGAGAGGGAATGTCAGTATACCAAAAAAGATATGAGTAGAATGAACTTGGAGGAGATGACTTTGATGAAGTGGATGATATAATTAGAGACCCTACTTATGTGCCTAAAATATAAAATAATTCTAAAATTTATTATTCTTAATATTGTATTTTTTTAAGATGATTGGTTATTTAATTGTGAACTGAATATTTTATGTAATTTAAGTGTAATTACATTATATTTATATTTATATATATATATATATAATAATATCTGCAACCTGATTAGTGAGAGTTGTTAGTTGAAACTAATAACTGTAATTTTACACTCATTTAAATTTTCAATAATAATTAGACCATATAAATAGAAATTGATTTAGTGTTTAACATTTTTTTCATTTCTATTATATGTGTTAGATTATTATTTGTTTAATTTAGAATAGAGTGGCAAAATATATCAATTAAATTGTACTAGATACTAATATTTGTAATTGTTGTCAAGAATGCATAATATGACTACATTTAAGAGTATTATTGCTCATTTGAACCATGAAGACAGACTAAGTGAAAAGAATTAACGATGTTTGGTATCATAAGATTAAGTATCTCCTGGAAGAGTAAGAAATGCTGAAAATAATCACGCAATTAATGACTGAACCTAAGCAAAGAAATATTGCTCAACACAGGCTTGATATGGAAGCATATCAAACTTATAAACACAAGGATCGTGTAGCTTCTATTTTAATGTTGAGTAGCATGAGAAATAATATAATGGTGCGTTTTGAAAGGCATCGTTCAAGTCAATCTGTTTGGGACGCAGTAAAGATTCAGTATGGAGGAGCATCCACTACTAAACTTCATCAGTTATCCCTCAAATTCAATGGTTATAAGAAGCGCCAATATCAAATGATGAGGTAGCATCTTATAGTCATGTTTAACATGATCAGTGAATTAAGGGATGCTGGACATGAGATGACTGATGAACAATAAGTCCAAGCAATTATCCGCTCCTTGCCAAGTAATTGGGAACAAGTCCAAGCAATTATCCGCTCTTACCCACAATGACAACATCAAGACATTTGATGATGTTGCTCGTCATATTGAGCTTGAAGAAGACTAACTTCACCTTGAAAATTCTATAAATGAGGCTTTTATATCGGGGGCAAAGATGCGTAGAACATATGGCTCTAAATATAAAAGGGATAAGGCTAAGGGTCCTAAATATAGCAAGAGAGGAATAGAAACAAGTAGTAGTGGACATAATCATAAGCGTGGAAAACGCGGCGGTAAGAAAGGCAAGAATATGAATCGTTTCAATTGTGGTAAATCTGGTCATTTTGCTCGCGATTGCATTGAGCCAAAGACTCAAGAGCAACCAACTATAGAGCAAGGGATCGAACAACCTTTGTGGAATTTCATTGAATTCCAAAGGAAAATAGATATATATATACATGGGGAATAATGCTTCCGTTGTTGTGCTTGGGATCAGTACATGCAAACTGGATTTGCGGGGTAGTCACACATTTAATCTTTATGATGTGCTCTACGTTCTAAAAGTTTGATGAAATCTTGTGTTTGTTCTTGCTTTATTCCAATGGGGATTTACTATTACGTTTGTTGGTTATTGTGTAAAAATACATCTGGATAATATTTATTATGATTCTGGTTTTGTATTAAATGGTTTTATAGTGTTAGTTACCGTTAATATATCTATTAATTATGATGCTTCAATTTATATTGTTCAATATTCCAACACTATTAATGATAGTAATATCATAACTTGACATGCTAGATTAGGACACATTGGACAAGATCGATTACATAGATTAGCAAGAGCTGGTCTTTTAGGAACACTTACTAAAAAGAAATTGCTCGTTTATGTGCATTACCTTGCTAGAAAAGCAATTAGATTACTATTTGGAAAATTTAAAAGAGCTACTAGTCCATTACAACTTATTCATTCAGACATTTGTGGCCTAATAAATGTGAGAGCAAGACATGGAGGAAATTATTTCATCATATTTATAGATAATTTTACATGATTTGGTCATGTTTATTTGTTCTCACATAAATCTGAAGCATTGAATTACTTTATTTGATACACCACTTTAGTGGAGAATAAGATAAGTATCAAGATGAAAGCTTTAAGAATTGATCGAGGGCATGAATATCTGTCTGAACAATTTAAAACTTTTATGATGAAAAGGGTAAAGCTAGACAACTAACTATTCCTTATACTCCATAACAAAATGGTGTAGTAAAAAGGAGGAATAAAACCCTATTTGACATGGTTAGGTCGATGATGATGCAAGCCAACTTACTAATTTTCCTTTGGGAAGATGCATTGTTAACTGCTGGTTATATACTTAATTGTGTGCTCTCTAAATCTATCTCATCCACCCTATGTGAACTATAGAATGATGTCAAACCTAATATAGGCTATTTCCATCCATGAGGGTGTGCAGCTTATATTCATAATACTTCTTATGAATATGGAAAACTTGGCCCTAGGGGGAAGAAGTGTATCTTTATACGATATTCTAGACATTCCAAATGATTTGTATTTATTGGTGAAAAAGCTAATGGTAGAGTGACAAAGATTGAATTGCATGATGTTGTATTCTTAGAAAAGGTTTTTCCAAGGACAAGTAAGGTTGAAAAAGATTTTCAATTATATGAAATAGAAAATCTAGATTATGACACAATAAGCCATTCAGTAGAGGACTTAGATGAAACTTTTGATCCTTCTAGAAATAGTGAGAGTGATATTTTATCTATTCATACTCTTATGGAGCAGGATCATGAGTAATCTCAACCTTGAATAAGCATTCGTGAACTAATTCCTCATCTTCTATTTGAGATTGAGGGGGAAGCGTTCATGATTGCTTCACAAGATGATGAAGAGCCTAAAACATTCAGTCATGCTCTATCTAGTCCTAAAGCAAGAGAATAGATTAAAGTTATGGAAGAAGAAATGGAGTTGATGAAAATTAATCAAATTTGGGACTTGGTTGATTTACCGTTAAGATGAAGATCCATTGGAAATAAATAGGTTCTTAAAATTAAACATAAGATGGATGGGTCAATAAAATGTTATAAGGCTTGGCTAATAGCAAAAAGTTACTCAAGAAGAGGGAATTGATTATGAAGATACATTCTCATTAGTTGTGATAATTACTTCAGTTTGTCTGATTTTAGCTATAGTCGCATATATGAACTTAGAGTTATACCAAATGGATGATAGAATTGCGTTTCTCAATGGAGAACTAAATGAGGGGATTTGTATGGATCAACCTTTAAGATTTAAGACTAAAGAACAAGAGCACAAAGTTTGCAAGTTTAAAAGATCCATAATGGTCTTCAGCAAGCCTTTAGATAATAGAACGTCAAGTTTCATCAAGCTATCTTTAAGGATGGTTTTACAATGATGGAAGAAGATCATTGTGTGTATTTAAGATGTTTTAACAATAGTTTTATAATATTGTTCTTATATATTGACGACATCTTAATAGCTGAAAATAGTAAAGAGATGATTGATACTACTAAAAAATAGTTATCATCAAACTTTGAAATGAAAGACATGGGTAAGGCCAGCTATATTCTTGGTATTAAAATAATAAGAGATCGCTCTAAAAGGCTTTTGGATTTAACTTAAGAGAATTACATAAAAAAATGTTAGAGTGCTGTCACATATATGATAACAAACCAATAGACATCCTTGTTGATAAAAGTTTGAGCCTAAGCTATGATATGTGTCTTAAGACTCTAGAAGAAAAGGAAAAAATATCCAGAGTATCTTATGCCAGTGCTGTCGGTAGTTTAATGCATGTAATAATGTGCACACATCTGGATATATATTATGCCACTGGATTGGTTAGCCAATATCAATTAAACCCTGGTTAAAAACACTAGATGACAGTAAAAAAGATTCTACGATATTTGAAAGGAACTTCAAATTACGTGTTTTGTTACCAAGAAAAGAAAGATTTATGATTGATTGGTTTCTCTGATGCTGATTGGGGAGGAGATGTTAACCAATCCAAATCAACTTCAGGATGTGCTTTCTTGCTTAATGATAGTGAAATACTATGGAGGAGCAAGAAACAATCCTGTATAGCCTTATCTACCATATAGGCTGAGTATATAGCTTGTTCTGCAGCAACACAAGATGCTGTTTGGTTGAAAAATTTCCTATATTTTTTTGAAAATTATCAAATCAGCATCAGACCTAATGATAATTTACTATGATAACACTACTGCAATAGCTGTGACTAAAGATCCAAAATACCATGGAAAGACCAAACACATCAAGATGAGATATCATTATATTAGAGAAGCAATTAGTGAAAAGATGTGATCCTAAAACATATTTCTACAAATTCTATGATTACAAATTCACTCACAAAACCAATAGCAAATAATGCATTTGTTAGACATGTAAGATCCGTTGGCCTATGTAGAATGTAATTAGTAATATAATTAATTTTGATGATCATACGAAAACTTATAGTTATTGAGTAATGAATAAATGCTATTAAAATATTAATTTATTCATTATTTATTTCATGGATTATATTGAGTATGTTATAATACAATTTGTTGAAGTATGTCAATAGACTTAGATTAACTCACTCATATAAGTAATCATCTTTAGCATTTGTAATGTGAGTAGAGATAAGACTATTTGAGTTTTGATACTCAATAAGCGACTTGGGCATAGTGGAAGCAATTTTAACTTAAAATAATTATTAAAAAGTCACATTAACGAGGACCAA
The DNA here is from genome assembly GCF_000495115.2 of Populus euphratica. Lineage (NCBI taxonomy): Eukaryota > Viridiplantae > Streptophyta > Magnoliopsida > Malpighiales > Salicaceae > Populus > Populus euphratica. The sequence goes on from NW_011500490.1 coordinate 115,795, forward strand.
GATAAGGTTCTTAAACTAAAGAATCGACATAAATGAATTCTCGCCATTTATGTGTCTATTATAATTGAAGTCGAGTATGAAATTATTCATCTGCCACTAATAAAAAATGAGCAAATAAGAATTTCTGATTTGAAGTCTATGTTTTTAGCAACAAGACTAAGACTCGTTTAATGTATTTCTTCTAACAAGGGGAGCAATACACTCTGTCTTAAGAAAAGAAAAGAGTAAGCTCTACTATAACATGCATTTCATAGTACACTTGCTCGTGACCATTACAAGAATAAAAGAATGCATCCCTATTTCTTTATTATGTGAGTCCTGAAGATCATATCTAAGATCTCAAAATCTTACCCTTTGTGACTTTTGACTATATCATGAGGTGATATATTAATGATCGATAGTTTAGGAGTATATCCTATAGTCATGGAATGATTCGACTTAAAGGAATACTTTTAGAAAAGTGAGTTGATTCAGATTTGATTGATATGAGAACAAAAGAAAAGGTAATTTTAGTTATACACCTATTACTTGTATTCACCGGCCGAGATCATATCACATGAATAGATTTGATATGATTTGGAATACCTGTAATTTTAAGTATGAATTGACTACGAAATTCTTGAGGGATTGAATTATATTCAGTCATGTATATAAAAATGCATGGGGTATATTAATACACTTTAAGGAATAATTAATTATGAGGTTGATGTCTCCTATATGCAGGATTATTTATTGGAGATCCTTTCACTACATGCTTCAGGTCGCATGATTCATTCATCAAGTATGAAAATCTTGTGCAAGTTTGAAGTATAATATATTTGAGAAATTCAATCCTTCATGGGCAAGTGAGAGATAATGGTTATTGGGTTAGGCCTAGTTCGTTCGTGATGGATAGGCCTGGTCCTAGTTATTAGAGAAGTTATTAAAAGAAATAACCGCCTCCTTTAATCATATATAAAGGGACATAACCCATATGAAATAATAAGTTTTTGATAATAGAAAGAATATAGTTTTCTCTCTCTTCTCCCATCTTGACTCTCTGCTTTAACATGATAAGATTTACAGAGACATTCGTATTGTGAAATATCACTTTGGTTTTAGTAATTGAAGTGACACTAAAGTAATTGATCTAGGAATAAGAAAGTGAATTCTCACAAATAAGTTTTTCTTTCCGATCTATAATATAGACCACATTGCAATTGAGTTAATTTTAATCTACGTTATTGTTTTCTTGCTCATAAAAAACAGAAATGCAAAGAAAATAGTATTTTGTATATGTTTTAATATTGCAGAGATAATTATTTTATTCGATTAAATGCACTGTGCAAAGCTGTTGGACAATTTTAAAAATCAAATACCCATAAATTTACGTGATTCAGTAATTTGTTTATGCCACGAAGCTATTAGTTTATATTAATTAATCAAAGAAACAATACAAAAAAAAACTTTTCTATATTTAACTCAATTCACTCTAGCTCTCTTTATTTTCCCCACTCTCTCCTACCACACACTCTTCAGCTCTTCAACTTGTCTAATTATAGATTTAACTGGAAGCAAGGGATCATGGCAAAATATTTGCCACCATTTATCCCTCCACTTTGTGCTAAGTAGAAGATGAGTTGTTCCCCCATGAATACAATAAAGATAAGACACTGTTTGTCTTCATTTTAGTAACAGAATCATGTCACAATTAAAACTCTCTAAGCCCTTTTCCTTTTCCTTGCAGTCTCAAGGATGAGGGATGATTTTGTGTTCCTGGTGGATTGGTTACTCAATCCACCCTTGAAACTGCTGCTACTAAGGGCCAAAATCGACTGTGGCAAGCCATACCCTCTGCAAATAAAGCCAGCGCAATCGACTTCTCACCGCAATCGTATTGAGTTCATCAAGAAAGAAAATCAGAAGAGTGTAGAATTTGCCACAACCAGGACGATGACAGGAACATGGAGATACCATGTTCTTGCCGTGGCAGTTTTTAGCTGAATTTATTCAACCTTTTATTTTAAAATGTCAGTATATGCTGTTAACAAGTAAAACAATGGCCAGTCTTTCTCATAGACCTTTGCGTTACAGTTTTGATGAATTAAGGAAATCCCAGATACCTGAAATTCTTCATGTCTTGAAATTTGAATGTTTAACAGAGGCATACTTTGAGCATTCATGGCACACATATAAAACATGTATAATCTCCTTTAAACTCATAATTTCTTGTACTATGTGCTTGCATGATGCCAAAAACTTAAACACTCAATTTAAGTCTTATATTCAATTGATTGTTGAGTAAAAAAGAAGCTAAAGAGCATCGTAATTGTCTGAATCAAGATGCCTGCAACAAAAACTTAGCATGAGCAATCTCAGCAGATTCCATTCCGAGGGACCCTGCACCCTTTAATAATTAGTGGCGAGGCACCAATATTGAGAGGAGGAGGAGTCCTCCCTGCTGATAGAGATTATTGAGAGGAGGAGGAGGCTACCCAGTGATAATCACAGGAAGTATAGACAGGCCACAACTTCTCTAGATTTGAAACTAAATTTGTGACTTGCAGAGATGGTGCGAAATTTCCAGGTTGACTTTTCCAAACTCGAAATATAAACAAAAAAAATAATTACAATTAATTATATTTCAAGATATTCAAAATAAAATATTGAGCAAAAATGCATATCCAAAGTAACAATAGTCTTTTTATTCGATAATAATAAATAGATTATCTTTGAATTAGTTTTATGGTAACTGAGATTAAATTATGTCTTTGAACAATCTCAAGGGCACATCTTTCGTATTAGCCCTAAAACTTGAACCTAATTGGCCCTAAAACAATACATTCAAAAAAAAAAAACCCCTTAATAAACTCCACTAGATATCAGCCCTAAAACTTGAACCGAAATAAAATAATAATAATAATCAAAGAAGGAAACATATCTTTTTAGCTACCAAGACAATGTCTTGAAACTAAAGTAATACTACATAACCTAATTGGCGCGACAAAAGTACTGTGAAAAAAAAACAGAGCGTAATTATCTGTGATTTTAAAAAGTAAAATTATGCCTTTGCCCAAAACCAAAAAAACCAATGAATTGGCGTCGAAAGGGATCTTTTTGTAGTGTCCATTACTCATTCTCGTATTGACAGGAAGCAATACAGTCTTTTCATATTTTTTTTCACAGTAAATTAATTTAAAAATTCTTAAAAAAACCCCATTTAATTGTCTTATATTTTTTTAATTCCACTTTTTAAAGTACAATTAAATCATTATTTATTCTTGGATTAAAAAAATTCTAAACACAGGACTTGAGGAGATTTTTTTTCTTTTACATTAGTTTTTTTTATTATTCTCGTATGAACTTTTTGAGGTAATTTAGTATTTTGATTAATATAAAAAAATAAAAAATTATTGTATGTGCTAGCTTGTGAGTCACTTTACTATTTTTATATAATGTATGTTATGGTTTATAGTGATCAAAACAAAGATTTTTTTATTTTTTTTCAATTCTTATTGATGGTGTTTATCTTTTTTATTAGAGTGTGTAAGATAATCTATAATAATTTGATATTATTTGAATATTTTTTTTATCTCTCTTCTTCTCGAATTGCATGTTGTCCTTTAAAAACTTCATAGTCACCTTTTAATTTGTTTTTCTTTCAAAATTAGTCCTTGTTATTTTAGTTGAGATTTTTTTATGTGAATAAATTATTTCAATTTGAAAATTGTTTACAAATTAATCCATTCTTAATTTTTTTCATCTCTCAAATTTGATCTAAATTTTTTTTATTGTTATTTTTTTATTTAAAATGATTTTTATTTTTTTTTAATTCCATCCTTTTTAATTTTTTTATCAGATATTTTTTTTAATTTCATCCTTTTTAATTTTTTTATCAGATTTAATTTTTATTATTTTGATTGTTATTTCTTTAGCTTCAATAAGATTTTTTTAATTGATTGTTTCTTTCTATTTCATCATTTAACATTAATTTGATTATTATTTTTTTAATTAAGATGGTTTTTAAAATTTTATCCTCCTTGATTCTTTTTTCCTATTAGATTTGATCCTCATTATTTGATTGCTATTTTTTTTACGTTGGTAATTTTTTTAATTGATTGTCTCTTATTTTATTTTTCAACATTAATTTGGTTGAGAATTGAACTTTTTAATTGAGCTCAAGTTTAATATTTAATTGGTTATGAGTTTGGGTGATTAACCCAAGTTTAGAAATTTTTCTTGGATTTATTTTGTTTTTCACATTATTAAATTAATTTTTTTTAATATTATTAAATTAATCAAACTTATTAAACTCAGTCGATTCAATGACTAGAATCTTAATTTTTCATGTTTGTTTAGAAATTATAGTGTCACCGTAACTTTTTATCTTTCAAAAATTTAGCTCTCCCTACTAGATAACATTGACCACCAATATATATTTACTTAAGCCATTTTTGTTGGATTTTTTAAATTATTTTTTTATTTTTAGTTTTTAATATTTAATGTATTAGAATTAAACTTTTTTATTTATTGTAATATGAATTTCATAGAACTATTGTTTCATATTCTAAATTATAAGTTTTAAAAATTAATCATGGTTAGACTAGGGTTATAAAAAATGATCCGAGATGTAACTTTACATAAATAAGAGACTAGCATGACCTAAAAGTTTAAAAGACATTTAAGCAAATAAAAATAATATTTTATAAACACTTTAATTTAAATGCAAATGGGTTGTTTAAATTCCAAATAATTTGTTTTAATTTCATTGTGAGAAAACTAATTTAAGAAAACCTTATCATCATCAATTTAAAAAGAAAAACAATATTAATATGAGAGAGAGATTAAAATTGGAAATGATGTAAGTATTTTAGGGATTCAACTTTGAACAATGGAGTGGAAAGGTGGCTAAGCAAGGTGGATCGGGTGGAGTCAAATCCAAGCATGGAGGTGGACCAAGGGCCCGGCCACCAAAACGGCGACACAAAATGGAAGCCGCATGTGGATGTCGTGAGTTGTCTTGGGTCCCACCTCCACGGGTGTATGTTATTTATTAGTACTAAAGTAATATTAATGATGTCCTGTCAAGAAGTTTGTTCTCCCCTTTTATTTTATTTTATTTCCCCTCCTCCAGTTAGAAGTTAGAACACTGTACGAAGAACACCGACCGTTCTATAATTATTATTTTGTTGGGATCGTAAAATTGGTGTTATATAATAATAATAATAATAAAAAAAAAAAAGCATACCAAACCACTCCAGCCTGGCCGTGACAGTCAACACTTTTTCATGTTTTCAGGAGTTTGTTTTCAATCCCAATTTGGAGTTCACTGTTTTTTAAAAGTATTTCTTAATTAAAACTATATATATATATATATATATATTATTAGTATATAAAAATTACTATACTGATATTTTTTTCATAAAAATAATTTAAAAAATAAAAAACTATCACAATATCAAATAAACTAACTTGTCCTCTATTTTAGCCTTTCCTTTTCTATAAAATAAATAAATAAATAAAATAAAATAATAAAATATAAAAAATATCAATCAATGATGTAATCAAATATAAAAAATATCAATCAATGATGTATTCCAGTAAGTCCGCTTTATATAATGCTTATTCATAAGATTGATTTACTGTAATCAACCATCATAATATATCTAAATCTTCATATGAATTAAGAAATATTAAAATATTAAATCCTTGCTCCTATTTAGCATTGTGTTTCAAACAGATTGAGTAAATTTTAATTTTTTTTTTTTAAAATTAAAAAAATATTATTTTAAAATAAAAAATACTTTAAAAAATAACCGTTAACACTATTAATACATGATTGCAGCTTTTCTTAATTTTTTTTTAAAGTTTAGACACTTATGAATACGAGAAAGACGTTTCTTTTTTTTCTTTTTAATAAAAAGTTTGTGTTTATTGGTAAATAGCCATAAAAGAACGCAACCATGCTTACACCTGATGAAAAAAGCTAAGATAGTAATCTTTTATGAAACTATTTGACCAAGAACTACCTGGTCCCTTCAAATGATTTTAAAACCCTAGGAGTAGAAGGGAAGGGCTGGCCTTGTTTCAGCATCAGCTTTCATGTATAATAATTATGGGGCAGGACACATATTGGATGATACACATGTTTCTTTCCCTGTGTTTTTGTCTGCCTGTCATCCCTTACAAATGATTCAACTACCTCGACGGTTCTCACCTCAATTTTCTGCTATCCCTCCTGCTATTATGCCCAAAAACTCACTACTTGACTGCAAGCTCAGATATAAAAATTGCACTCGAAGACTCAGAAGATGCAACAATCAAAAGCATATACATGAAATGAAAACTCAGGGAGTCACGAGTACAGCACAGTTACTGTGCATTTAATTAAGAAACATGATGTTCAGACACTAGCTTTAATAAAAGATGGGAGTTCTATGTTCTGCTTCCATAAACACATAACTTGAACAACTGAAAACTCTACAACACATCTTCATGCTTTTACAGCAACTACTCTCAAATCCCACGCTGCGTTATGCAACCTGTCTTATTTGGAGCCTCCTGACCATTCTCAGCATTTTGCATCCCTGTGATCCATGTCCTGCAAGACAGATCATCAACTTTGATCAAGTCAAAAACATTCAACTGACTGAAAAATTGAGCGAAGATTTCTTATCGAGTTTTGTTTCCATGTGCCGAGTTAGAAAATAAATCTTTATTTGTCTTACGATCCGAAGAATTCCCTAAACTAATAACTAAAAAGGCATGCATTGGAAAGGAAAAAAAATCTATACATCTAAATTGCCTATCATTTCCTCTTTCAAAATGAAAATCACTTCTTTTCTCCTCTTAGTCTTACCTCCCAACTTTCTGTGCTAGCTCGGTTCATCAAAATTGTCAATCTTTTTGCAGTTTTCATAAAAACACTGCATTTCCAACATGAGAAAAAAAGACAAGATCTGTTAAATGCAAGTAACACAGAATCTGAATCCAAAATTACAAAGTTAAGAGTCAAGTAGGTCTTGTCAACCCAAAATACCAGTTCCGCAAAATGCAAAGATAACAAATGATGAAAGAATTTTTCTTTTCCCTTACAACAGATACCTGAATGGTTCATCTCCAATCTGTTTAACAGCACCTGTTGCATCTCGGTAGAGCACATGCCTCGACATTTCTGATCTCTCTATACCAAACATGTCGGCCAGTTTTCCATCTAGCTCCTCATAAGAACAAAGAGCAGAGAGATCGAGGGTCCATCCCACATCCTCTGACTCCAAAAAAACCTTGCAGGGACCAGTATCTCTGCCAATTTCACTGGTATTATGAAGACTCTGGTGCCATGAAAACCCAGTACTGCATGACTTTACTTGTGGAATCTTTTTCCCAGGTGCAGACAGTAATACATCAGAAATTTTTTCCTTGTTGGAAGACTCGTGAGATGAATTTCTCTCATTAATAACTTGAGAGACTGCATCAGTTGAACAGCTATGAGATATATGCTGCTCAATAAGTATTGGTTGACCAAAGAGTAGAAACTGGTGTTTCTTTACATTATCGGATTTCTCCAAATTTGGGTTGCTGTTCCCCATTGTTAACAAGCAAGATATATTCTCATTGCTGTTTGTGAGACCTGTCAGGTAAGTTTCAGAATTTCTAGAATGTGGATTGAACCGCTGGAGACTGGATAGAAACATCCCTGACTGCAGTTTGTTGTTAAACTGGATATCAGATAATGAAATTCCAAATTGAGCATGCCTGGCTCCCTGTATGCCTGCAGGAGTGTTATCGTATAGACAACACAAGGGGCTGCTGGGCCCAAGGGGGTTGCCTGAAAATGATGGCAATCGAAATTGGAGGTCAAGTGGAAAGTCCAACTGTTGTGGGAATCGCGACTTCTTTCTTGGTGGTGAGAAGGGTGACAGGTGGATAACTGGCATATTTGACACCAATTCAACCAGCCATGGGCTGACACGCTTTACATTTTGTAGCAAGTCTGGCTCATCCCATGCCACCTGCAACACCATTCGGTAAAAGTTATAAGAATGATGCTAAAGCAGGGCCATGTGGATTTAGACTTAAGTTAATACCAATTTTAAACACGTTAAACACAATTTTGAAATGCAAGAACAATCAGAAAGTCAAAGTTTCAAGATTCAACTGATATTGAAACTAACAATTATCAGCAAGGAATCCATCAGATGCCAAACTCAAGTCATAATTATCTAAAGTGCAGCAGTTCTATACCTGAAACATGATCAGGTAAGGAAAAAAAAAAAATTCTAAAACCTTTAGGAAATCATCTAGGATAGAAAATTAGCCTTGACATTTATCCTAAATTATTCATTTCAGTACAGTGATCCCTAATTTATCCGGTCAAATATACAAAGAGTTCCATTTCTGGAGCACCAATTTGTACATCATTTAACGATGCACCCTCAACAAGTAAATATTAGCAGTACAAAACCCCATATGAAAACCTTGAAGGACAATGGAATGCTGTGAACCTTGTCAATTGATTAGATACTCAACATGTATTGTGATCTGTTTCAACCCATCAGAAACTTCAATTATGACAGCAAATGTTCCACCGTTGATTTACATATATTTGTCATGTACTGCTGCGTGATACTGCCATCAGGACATTTAACTGTATAGAATACTTCTAATATGACTTCCACAAAAATTACGCCGTCAACTTGTCTAGAACCAACAAATAACTTGGTGTTTTTTCGGGCATCAAATACAGCCATATCATAGAATAGTTGGAAGGTAGAAGTAGGTTGGGAAGTGGCAGAATATCTTTGGCAGAAGAGGAAATAACTGATTACCGAGAAAAGAAAAGAAAATGAAACAAAAATAAACTTGGGCAAACGAAAAGTTTAAAAGCAAGCCTGAGGAAGATGACATCTAAAATTTAATCCTTGAAGAATTGAAAGACACAAGGAAGTATGTAATTTAGCAAGGAAGAGGCCTGGAAAAACAACTTGCATCTAGGTCCAGATCAAGTTACTACACCTAATGTATAACCCATCTCCAAACTCAACTCACATCTCAAAGAAACTCGTTCATGGTTTAGATTTGAAGCAAAATAAGGGTAGTAGAAGAGAGAATAAAAAGACTGGAATTTGAGAAAAAGTTGCAAAACCACATAAATTAGTACAAGGAAGAAAGCAGTTACTTAATGCCAATTGAGCAACAGGAGCAATCCAACACTCTTACAAAATAAACAACAACAGAGATACGACAAAGTAGAGAACCTGGAGTACCCGCCATGGAGAATTAGGCCATCGGACAGGATCAGCAACCTGAACAGAGGTAACAGTCCCCATAAACCAGCTAATCCGTGAAGAGTCCTCTGTTTCAAAAGCCATCTTGAACCTCATCCCAGAGCACCAACCGATCCTCATTGCTGCCCTCACTGAAGAGGCCTTGACACAAAACTCTGGGGTGCTTGATCGCGGATAATAAACGACTTGAAAAGGCTTTCCATTAGCAGCTAGACCAGCAGCCTCCAGAACCTCTTCAGGCTTCACCCTCCCCCTTCCCTTCATTCCCCCATTTCGCATCTCATCTTCCTTGACAAAAAGTGAAAACCCATCATATGGTATAGCACAGGTAGCATTGTTGGAATTCCATCCAGTAGTTAATGATGATTCGGGTCCACTTCCAATTCCAATCCCCCTCTTGGAGCGGCGAATTCCAACACAAAGATCGCCATTTTCAGCCCTCAAGAACACAATTGAATCCCCAGCAACCAATTTCTTCTGGTTAACAAAGGTGCTCCATCCAGTAGTCAACAAATGCCTCCTTGGTGTCCCTCTATAAATATGCCTGAACTTCCACACCTCACCGTGCACATCTTTAGCAATCACAGTCTGCAACGGAGGATCCGAAGAGTAATCCAGCCTTGGAAAAATCGTCTCTGCACAGTATCTAGGCACAGAGAAACCACCACCATTGTTAGCATCAGATTGAGTTAGTGTCTTTGCAAAAGAGGCCGGCTTGTCTGGGCAGCTGTCACTGTCGTTCCCATTACCACATAGTCCCCTATCCTGAGCGAAATCAAGGTCGGTGTTTGGTAAAGGGACGAAGCCGATCTTGGCGTAGACCTCATCGGTGTCAGGGTCGGCAAGGAATTTGACAGTGGCAACACGGCAGAGGATGAGAGAAGGGATTCTTTGAGGGAAATTGACAGGGGATTGAGAGTGCTCGGCATGACCTTGTGGAAAATAAAAGATTATACTGTTGAGTGGAGGGATATGAACCATGCTTCCTGCACAGGCTTGCCATAGTTGTGGATCCAAGCTCTTCTTCTCTGTCTCTTTCATGGCTAGCTGCTTGGTTTTAACAAGCAAAAACAAAAACCCTGAAAACTTGCTAAATTTGAAGAAAACCCACTTCATTCATTAAATTAATTGAAAACAATCTTTCACCTCACCTGTTCTTGAAGGGCCAAAAGAGGAGCACACGGTGCCTTTATTAACAGAGAACAGGAGCTTGGTTTGGATAGAGAGTCCACATTATCTACTCTACTACTACTTCCTTGGAATGAAATTATAAATCATCAATTCTCGAAGGGTTGGGTTGGGTAATTAAAGGAAGGAGATGTGGGGGGGCACACCTTCGTAGAATGTGACATTGTATTTCAGACAGAAAAACAGACAGACAAACAGATGCAGGACGAGTGAGACTGAGACAGAGGACAGAGGACAGAGACAGACATTAAAATCGTCGATGGGATGAGATGCTAATTGCCTACCACCGGCTTGGCTGCTCTCCTCTCTAAAGAATTGGACACATTAACAAGAGACAACCCCCACCGCCCGCCCTCCCTTCATTCGTGTGTTTTTTGGAAACCGGGAGGGTGGGTGGGTATAGATAATTCAGGGAGTACAGTGACGTTGGTAGAGTTATTTAAAAAATATATATATATATTTAGAGTAGAGTTATTTAAAAAATATATATATATTAAAAAAAAAAATTTATATTTTTTAAAAATTATTTTTAAAATTAAGATATAAAAACATAAAAAAATAATTTAAAATAAAAATATAAAAATATAAAAAAATAATATTTTTAATTTTTTTTAAAATATAAAAACAAATAAAATCTTAATTTATTAAAAAAAAAAACATAAAAGGGCATCAAGACAAAGAAACCCTCTTTGTTCAACGCAAAACTCCAGAACAATACTCTCTCCCTCGCCCCACACCGTTGCTCTTTTTATTACACACAAAGACACTTGCATAACGTCATCATTGTCTCTTTGAGGGTGTTTATGTAAATATAATAATAATTATTTTTCAATTTTTTTTATAAAAATACATTAAGATAATATTTTTTATTTTTTAAATTATTTTTTATAATAATAAATTAAAATGATTTGAAATACTAAAATATTAATTTAAAATAAAATTAATTTTTTTAATTTTTTAAAAAACACTTTTAAAACACAAAATAAACCATTGTTTATTCCCTTTTAAAGTCTTATTTATTTTTTATGTTTCAAAAATATTTTTAAAAATTAAATATTTTTAATTTTTTACTTCAAATTAATTTTTTATATTTTTATATTATTTTAATATAATGATGTGAAAAATAATTTTTAAAAAATAATTTTTTTATTTTAATATATTTTTAAATAAAAAATACTTTAAAAAATAACCATTATCTAACTCTTAAACACTTTTCTTATCTTGAATATCTTGAATATGTACACTTGCTTTCACCTACCGAATTTAATATATAGCTTCTTTTAAACATCCTTTGGTTTTTGTCATACTACTTTAAGAAAACTTATTTTTATTACTTTAATAAATTATTAATTCTTTTATTTTTAATTGTGTATAGTAATTAAGATTTCTGTATTTAATCTAATTTTAAATATTTATATGATATAGTATATAATATATATAAAACCTTAGCACAACACTTCACTTGAATAGACTCGATAAATATAAAAATAGAGACTTATATAGTGCATATTTAAATTATTTTTAAAATATTTTTTGTTTGAAAGGATAAATATAAAAATAGAAACTCATATAATACATATTTAAGTTATTTTTAAAATATTTTTTGTTTGAAAAAATATTAAATTAATTTTCTTAAATATTTTTCATGGTTCAACATGTTCAAGTAAAATAAAATACAAAATAAAAACAAATATTATTATATATTTTTAATTAAAAAACATTTTATAAAAGCATTGTATTACTAAACACTTAACAAGTGTTTACAACCATTGTCAAATACAAACCATTCTATTGCATCTTGATTTTGTTCCTTTAGATTTTGTAAACGATATGGTTACACATTCACAAACCCATGAAAACCAGAGGGCTTTGCTTATAGATCATGTTTGTAATGAGATTACAACAAGTTTAATTGTACAATAAAACCATGATGAGATTATAGCAAGTTTAATTGTATAATAAAACCAGTGTTGTAATTCACATAGTTGTTTTTACAATGCATTAATAATGAAATGCATATAATGTAATTGCAAAATAATAAATTAAAACATGTCTATTTTAGTTATTTTATTACCAACATCAATTTCAACCAAACACCTTGAACATGTTTTTTGTTAAATAATAACTTTCATAACAATTTTAACCAAATATATATTTGAATTAAATCAACCATAATAAAAAGTAATATTTCTAAACTTATTTTTTTTCAAACTACAACCATAAAAGCTACCACAAAAATAAACACAATCTTAATTTATTGTTAATTCTTGACAACATGTAACTAGACTTATGTCCAATAAATGCTGATATTAAAAATATATGCCGTTAATAATTAAATGTAAAATGGATATGTATAGATTAAAGTTTAAACAAAATTTTGTGCACCAGGAATTTGATAGGTACATATGTACAAATATTTAACTTTATTAAAATACATAATTGAGTACAATCTCTATTTAAAATATTCTTACAAAAGAATAAACAATCCTCCGATTCTTCTATTGAATTTGATATTAATGACTTGATTTATTTGTGAAATTAAACCAAGATTTTGATGCTTTAAAAAGTATATATGATTGTCTTCAAAGTGTTGTTGAAGAACTTTTATGAGACATTTAGACTTAATTCAACTAAGTTTTGTTCTTTATAGACCTCAAGCTTATATGAAAGAGGATTGATAGGTTTTGAGAAAGGTTCCTTGAAGTGCTTATCTTAAAGAAAATTTTGTATCTTCAAGTATCATTTTTTCCTTTTTTTATCTAGGGTGAGACCCTCTATTAATAGAGATTTGTAAAGGTTCTCAAGTTTTTTTTCAATGCCACATGATATTATTTTATTGGTTGATTTTTATTTATGGAATCTTAAATTTATGACAAGATATGTTAAATATCTCATCCTATATGCCAATCTTTCATTGACCAAGAAATATATAGATACCCATTTATTTTTCATGTGATTTATTTTAATTTTATTTATGATTTTATGTAAAAATAAAATAAAATAAAATATGATGAATTTTGATTGGTAGAAAATCTTTATTTGTACATATGTTCCCTTGAGATAAGTTCACTTGGACTTCAAAATAAGTGAACATATTCATAAGAAGAAACATATTGTAACCTTTCCCTGTGTTGATTCTAAGAGACTGATAAAAGGATTGAGAGCTCATGTAAGATGCAAACAACCATCTTGTATTTAGGAACGAAATGGATGAATCTTCCTAGTAAGTTGAGACATTATATAGGACAAATTATGACAGTCTATCATCAAGCTTATGTTGTCTCTATGTTCTCCTTATTATTGTCCTTTTCATTTGATTTTTAGTAATCAAAACTACTTCATTAGAAGGAGCAACATCGAGCTTCAAGTTCATAGTAAGGACAATGCTTGAACTAATCCTCGCCACCAGCCATAGTTCTCTTGTATACTCACAGCTTCCATGCTTTCATAGGATGTTAAAAGGGGAAAGAATATTAGTGTAGCTAAGCTAATAGTAGCTTCATCAAATAAGAATTGTTTCCTTATACAATTGTTTCAAAAAAGGAAAAGAAATTTGTGTGGTAGCCATCCTTTCGCTTAGAAAACATGAATATAAGACTATTGATGGTGATTATGTAATGACTCTTCAAGATTAGGTAGAATTCTGGTTCTGAGATGACTTGAGATATAAGGTGTCTTTTTCTATAAGTCTAGTGAAACCAATAAGATCGTTTACCTATCAGGCTAAATTAAAGAGTTTCGTATTCATTCTAGAAAATTCATTCATCCTTTTAAAGAACCTAATGTTCCTTCACATAGTTAGGATGAAGTTTTTTCAGCAGCTTGCCCCTCGTGTCGGCTATGTAAATTTGTATTTCCTCGTAAAGATGTTGGTTTTATTTGTCCTAGTACTTTTAAAGTAGCATTTATGATGGGAGCTAGAAGACAATTTTCTCTCGTAATACCAGTTATATCAATTATTTTCATGGCTCTAAAGGATATTCAATTTGTATTAGGTGAGACTGCACGAGACACCTATTTTTCTATTCATTTTCTCATTAGTTAGCTTGCAGAAAAATTTAGCACCCATCAAACAACTACTAGCTCTCTTGGGATGAACAAATATGCTAGCAAGGGGTCAGTAAAATATTTTAATGAATCTCAATGTACTGGTCTTTTTCAAAAATCCTAAAAGGACTATATCTCCTACATTAATTCCTATGGCTAAAGTTGTTGTCTTGCACGATGATGACAACTTATCAATCCTTAAGAGTGACTATTTTATATGTATTTGATTAGACTATTTAACTCTTTGTTATAATGATATTAATATTATTGAGCCCTATTATCCCAATAAACTCAGTAGATAATTTGGACTTTGCCAACATATTCCCCATGCCTTTGGAATGAGAATTGGGATACCAAGTTTGGAGGATACATTTCAACTTTGACATAACTTTACTAAATTCAACACTTATTCTCAGTGCAAGCTTTCCTTGCCCCCGAGTGCTTGACTTTCTTTGGTGACTAAACACTATATGAATTGGTGGACTTTAAAATGGTCCAAATTTTATCCTCAAAAGATGAAAATCATTCTCAAAAGCTCTATTAGTGTTGCTATAGTATCCCTGGAAAAAAAAAAAAAGAGAAGAATGCTCTTATCTTAACAAAGAAGAAAAGAATTTCTCCTACCCATAAAAGAGATAAGTAGGTAGTTGATGTTAATTTAGGTAAAAACAAAGGTGCCAAAATATATCTTCCCCATAAAAAGAATAAGTGTTTAAAAAGATTCTCTCAAGAAGAAATCCATTAACTCAGGGGAAAAGGAAAGGAGTGCACAATCCTTATCTCTACTATTGGTAAATGAACACTTGCTTTTTTATTTGCACCTCTTGTTAATTTTTTTTGTTCATAATGATATGTATGTAGGAGGAGAAGAAAGAAAATATTGAAGCAATTTTAAATGTTGAGGATAATAAACATAAAGACAATGTTCAACTATATCACTAAAT